>NW_026571515.1:3483013-3540513 GCF_026225935.1 Boleophthalmus pectinirostris | reverse complement strand
CAGGATGAAACCAGGACTGAACCGGGACTAAACCAGGACTGAACCAGGGCTAAAATATTAAAATTAATGTTTTAGAAAACGCCCCTGGTGTCTACAGGGTTAAAGCAGCAGAGACATGATATTTGATAACTGTGCAATATTTGAATATGCTTTTTTTTTTTTTTTTTCTCAAAAATCATAACTTAAAATAGTTAATTTAAATTTAAAAATATGCACATTGACTGGGTCAAAAATAAAAACAAAGACAAAACCAAGTCTAATGTGGCACTTAAACAAATCATACTCTTGTAACTGCCGGCCTCGATGAGCCTCGTTTGACTGGAGGAGGAGGCTGTGGGCCGTGTGTGTGAGTCTGTGGGCAGGACACACAGGACACACACACACAGGACACACACACACACACACACACACACACACACACACAGGACACACAGGCACACACACACACACACACACACACACACAGGACACACACACACACACAGAGGACACACACACACAGGACACAAGTCTCTCCATGGCCGAGCACAAAGTACATCTGTGACATGTTAGTGTCATATGAACCATCTCACACTCTGAGGACCTCAGGGACCGGCCTCCTGCTGGTGCCCAGAGTCAGAACTAAACAAGGGAGTCAGCGTTTCAGGTTCATGCAGCTAAAACCTGGAACACTGAACATGTGAGACAGACACTGTGACGCTGTTTAAATCCAGACTCAAAACATTTCTGTTTAACTGTGCATATAACTGAAAGGTTTTCATTCCGCACTCTTCTCTCCAATTTATGTCTCTCTTTTTTAATTTTAATCTTCATGATTATTTATGTTTTGATTTGTTTTTATTATGATTTAATGTATTTCTTATTCTGTAAACACTTTGAATTACTTTGTGTACGAATTGTGCTATACAAATAAACTTGCCTTGCCTTGCCTTGACACACACACACAGGACACACACACACACACACAGAGGACACACACACAGGACACACACACAGAGGACACACACACACAGGACACACACACACAGGACACACACACACACACACACACACACACACACAGAGGACACACACACACAGGACACACACACACAGGACACACACACAGGACACACACACAGGACACACACACACACACACACAGGACACACACAGGACACACACAGGACACACACACACAGGACACACACACACACAGGACACACACACACAGGACACACACACACACAGGACACACACACACAGGACACACACACACACACAGGACACACACACACACAGGACACACACACACACACACACACACACACACACACAGGACACACACACACACACAGAGGACACACACACACAGGACACACACACAGAGGACACACACACACACACACACACAGGACACACACACACACACAGGACACACACACACACAGGACACACACACACACACACACACAGGACACACACACACACACACACACAGGACACACAGACACAGGATTAGAGCATCACTCCTCTGCATGTGCGCCTCACACTATCACACGCCATCAGCTTAAACAACACACACACGAACGCACACACGGACACACACACGGACACACACACACACACACACACGAACACACACACACACACACACACACACATCAGCTCTGTCCACGCAGTGTCAGAGGAGGAGAGGCTCTAGTCGACTTAAATTCTCCAAAGTGAACGTGTCTTTCTGCACTTAACCCTCTCACCGCCACTGATGCAGCTCGGAAAATAAACGACGATTTTGTCAAACAGGGAGTCATGTTTCATTTAAGACAAACAAGGTCTGAACCAGGACTAAACCAGGACTAAAATAGGACTAAATAGGGTCTGAACCAGGACTAAAATCGCCAGAATCAAATGTTTTAGGAAAAAACCTTTGGCGCCTAAAGGGTTAAAGCTGCATTGTGGAACTTCTCTGCTGCAGGATCCGTCTGATAGTTTAACAGTACGACATTAAACCTTTCTATCTTCACGAAGACCAGACCAGACCAAGGTACAGGTCAGATCTGTGGAGAGGCGACCCCGCTCACAGTCAGAATGTTGTTTTTTAGGTATTTTTGAGCTGTAAAACCTGCTCCTGTAATTGAAAAGACAGAGGCAGAGCAGTGACATCGACGTGGAAATAAGCAGATGACGGAAACCCAAATGAAAAGTTACACAGTGCAGCTTTAAGACCAGTGTGGTGGCACGATACTAAAATGTCAAACTCAGTTTTGATGCTAAAGAATAAACTCAATACTCGATACTGATTCTGATACCACCACGATTATACAAAAACTTTCTTTAGACAACAGAATGTGATTTTAAACATTAAATGTTTGTGTTATATCTGTGTGATCCCTCACTCGTCCATGGGCGTGTACTCGTCTGTGTGCTCTTATACTTGTGACTTTTTAGTTTCAGTACCTGTCCAGATGAGGATCTACTTTACGATACTACTTTTAGTATTTATTAATATCTGATTTTCTAAACCAGGTGTGTCAAACTCAAATTCACAGAGGGTAAAAATTCAAAACTGGGACTAAGTCGTGGGACAAACTAAATATTTACTGAAAAATTTCAACAAGATCTGCATGTTTTCTCTTCTTTTGAGACACGTAATGTTCAACCTTTTCTTATTAAAATAAATGTAATCTGGTGGACAGCTCTAATACAGATTTGAGAAGATCTCACGGGCCACATATAATTATATCGCGGGTCAAATTTGGTCCCCGGCCTGAGTTTGACATGTATGTTCTTTACTTTTGACAACATCACTTAAGACTCCAACTGCACAGGACTTAATGAAAAACAACAATGTACAGTTTACTAGTGTCACAGTACTCGAGTCTGGTCCTGGACTCGAGATCGGCCTTGAGATCGCTTTTTTATGGTCTTCGCCTCATCTCGGACTTGAGCGCATTTGGTCTCGGTCTTGAAGGCACATGGTCTTGTCTCGGTCTTGAAAGTGCTTGGTCTTGGTCTTATCTCAGTCTTGTGTCAGTCCTGATGGCGCTCGGTCTCGGTCTTGTCTCGGTCTTAAGGTGCTTGGTCTTGTCTCGGTCTTGAAAGTGCTTGGTCTTGGTCTTATTTCAGTCTTGTGTCAGTCCTGATGGCGCTCGGTCTCAGTCTTGTCTCGGTCTTAAGGTGCTTGGTCTCGGTCTTGTCTCGGTCTTGTCTCGGTCTTAAGGTGCTTGGTCTCGGTCTTGTCTCGGTCTTGTCTCGGTCTTGTCTTGGTCTTATCTCGGTCTTAAGGTGCTTGGTCTCGGTCTTGTCTCGGTCTTGTCTCGGTCTTGTCTCGGTCTTAAGGTGCTTGGTCTCGGTCTTGTCTCGGTCTTGTCTCGGTCTTAAGGTGCTTGGTCTCGGTCTTGTCTCGGTCTTGTCTAGGTCTTGTCTCGGTCTTAAGGTGCTTGGTCTCGGTCTTGTCTCGGTCTTGTCTTGGTCTTGAAGGTGCTTGGTCTCGGTCTTGTCTCGGTCTTGTCTCGGTCTTAAGGCGCTTGGTCTCAGTCTTATCTCGGTCTTGATGCTGCTTGATCTCGGTTTTTTCTCGGTCTTGAAGGTGCTTGGTCTTGGTCTTGTTTCAGTCTTGTCTCGGTCTTGTTGGCACTTGGTCTTGGTCTTGTGTCAGTCTTGTCTCGGTCTTGAAGGCACTTGGTCTTGGTCTTGTGTCAGTCTTGTCTCGGTCTTGTTGGCACTTGGACTTGGTCTTGTCTCAGTCTTGATGCCGCTTGGTCTCGGTCTTTTCTCGGTCTTGAAGGTACTCAGTCTCGGTCTTGTCTCGGTCTTGATGCCTCTCAGTCTCGGTCTTGTCTCGGTCTTGATGCCTCTCAGTCTCGGTCTTGTCTCGGTCTTGAAGGTACTCAGTCTCGGTCTTGTCTTGGTCTTGATGCCTCTCAGTCTCGGTCTTGTCTCGGTCTTGTCTCGGTCTTGTCTCGGTCTTGAAGGTACTCAGTCTCGGTCTTGTCTCGGTCGGTCTTGATGTCGGTCTTGTCTCGGTCAGGTCTCGGTCTTGTCTCGGTCTCGGTCTTGGTCTCGGTCTTGTCTCGGTCTTGAAGGTCTCGGTCTCGGTCTCTCGGTCTCTCAGTCTCAGGTCTTGTCCTCAGTCTTGATGCCTCTCAGTCTCGGTCTTGTCTTGGTCTTGTCTCAGTCTTGTCTCGGTCTTAATGAAGGCTTGGACTTGGTCGGATGGAGATAGATTTATAAAAAACATCGATATACATGTAAACTTGTCCGATATACCTGATAACAGAACCAACGTATCGCCCCTTCAGTTCAGTCACTTATGAGAATAAAGTCAGATGCCCTCCCAGCTTCAGTGTTTGTGCATCATGAAGAGCTGCGTCCAGTCTGAGACCATCTGCTCCAAACTCCAGACTCCAGACTCCAGCCCGGGGTTTCCTCACAGCTTTAGGGACGTTATGAAAAACAAAGCCACAGAACAGAGCAGCGAGCGCGGCGAGAGCAGTGGGCCACCGGGTCACCGCCAACGCCAAACGCCAACGCCAACGCCAACGCCATTACTGTACGATAATCTGGGACTGACCCCGCAGAAGAGAGAGAGAAACGAGGGAGGGGAGGGAGAAAGAGGAGGGAGGAGCAAATGACCCACAAAAGTGCAGAAATCCTTTGAAAGATGATTGTTCTCGTTCACGTTTGCTCCAGTTTTATTGTATTTTTTATTTTCTACTAATTTTTTAACTCACGAATTTCAAACTGTGCAGGAATTCAAAACAACAGAGAATATTTTCAGCATTACCTGGACTCTTCCGCAGTAAAAAAAAAAAAAAAAAGAGAGATATGAGTGTGGACCAGCTCGAAAATGGGCCATAAATCAGGATTCAGACTGTAAACATTCTCTAAATAATGTATTCAATAAATTGGTAGAATATTATATTTTAAAAAAAAGAATAAAAGTATAAATCAAATCAGCAATCTCCAAAGAAAATTTCAAAGAGAGGAAGTAATTATAGTTTGAAAGGAATTGAAATCTTAAAAAAAAAAAAAAAAAAAAAAAGATTCAGGACAACAATAATCGTTTGAATAATCGTGATTTCAATATTGACCAAAATAATTTTCATAATGATTTTTTCGAGCAGCCCCAGTTTGTACGACCAATGAATTAAACCAAAAAAAACAAACAAAAAATGGCATAGTTACAAAAAAATGAAGATAAGAACTAAGAAAAAAAGTGATTTGTATTTGTGTTTGTGGGTTTAGTTGATGATTTAAAAAAAAAAAGAAAGTCTAACACTGTAGAAGCCTTTAAAAAAAGAGAATAAAGCCTCTGGAATGAATGAATTATGCATTAAATTTGGTTTGATTTAATTTGTATTTTGTCTCTTATATATACAGTAAGTTGTAAGTGAAACTGTAAATGCAAACTTGCTGTACCTGCACCTGGAAACATATCGGCTATCGGCCTAAATCTCGCCGATATGGGCCGATATTTCACGTGGGCATGTTGTACCTCGTTATAAATCTTAGACTCTCTACATTGTGTTCATTTAATCCAATTTACAGACAGATAAATGTCCAGATATGTGGCGCTGCATCAGTATTTATCTGCGGAGTCATTTGTCTGTGTGTGTCGTACTGTCCCTGAACACACCACAGAGTCACGTCAGTCACGTGTGTCTGTTTACACCCGAAGACATACCATATTTTCCGCACTATTAGGCGCTCTGGATTATAAGGCGCACTAGTCCAAAGAGATTCATTTGGTCTTCCGATATTCTATGTTATTAGGTTCTTTTTTTCAGACCTGGAGTGTTATTTCATCCCTGACAGTTTGGTCTGCTCACTAGCGTCTTCCTCAGAGTCACGTGATGTTGCTGTGACGTGTCTGGTCAGCTGATTTAAACAGGTTTTGGTTCTGTCTTCCTACCGGTGGAGGCAGGACGACAGCGCCACCTGCAGTCCCACTTCCTCAGGACAGCATCCCAGGTGTGTGAGAGTAAAAAAGCCCCTCGTCCCGGTTTACAGTCCTGTGGGCACGTTTCCGTATTTCGATTGCTTCTTTAATCCAGCGGCGATGTTTGTTTTCCTCTGTCCCAATGATGTTCACTCCGTCCCCGTCCATAATGTGGTTCTCTCTTTTACAATGGTCAGAAATGGCTGATTTGAGTTGTTCCTGTTCTGCTTTGTGTTTTGTTGCTCGTGTTTCGCCTTCGCTGTTTCCTTCTCGCATTCTGTTCTATGTTCCTTTTTTTGTGGACTGAACGCCCTCCCTGTTTCCCCGATGTGTGTCTTATTGCAGGACATGCAGGGTGTTTCGTATATGACATTACATTTATGCTCTGGTTCTATTTTGTCTTTCTGGTGGACGAGTAATTGTCTGAGTTTTCTGTACGGTTTCACTGGTGTGTTGATGTTAGGTTTATCTAAACATTGTAAACCAGAAGAAAGACAAGAGATTAATTCAGTTTTACTCGCGAGGAGAACGGGCAGAGAGTGGGCATCACAACCAACAGTCTCCACACGTTCTGATGACTCAAGGCCGTTCTCCTCTTTTTATTTCATTAGGAGGCCCTAGTTACAGAATGATAATTCTCAAGGGGAAGGGGAAACAGCCAAGACATAATAAGAAACTGGTGCAGCTAAGCATAGTCCAAACACATAAAACATGATTAACGATCAGGAGGTGCCTTAGGTCAGACACCATCATAACTCTTCATGTGTGACAGTGGGAGTTGGCTTCATGTGAGGAATCATCTGGAGGTTCACTAGAGCGATAGGACACTGCACACAGTTGTCAAACACACAGAGGTTATTCAACAAGTGACAAGTGATTGGTACATTATAAATCAAAGAATTGTAGTACATAAATGGTTAACTCATAGGCCTAGAATATCACACAAGTATTTAGCAAATATGGGATAATAAAATTATTCTGACAGTTGATATTGTGTTTTTTCATCGCCCTCTGTACTTTTTCTGTTATGCCCCTGATGTATGGTAATGTTACCATGCCATCCATACGTTTGTGTGTTCTGCGGGTGGTGCGGCTTTGTAGTTTACTGAAGTCGTGCTGGGACACCCGAGTGGATTCATTGGTCCTTTCGCCCGCGGTCACCTGACAGTCTACACGGGCGCGTCTCCGGCGTTTCATCGCTGTTGATATCGCAGTGATTTTAGTGAATTTATATGAAGAAAAACGAAAAACCCACCACTTCAATCCAAGTTAAAAATGCATTGTAACACAAGTAAAATATTACAATTTTTTTCACTGTTAAGCCACATTTCTGCGTTACAACAAAAAGCAACACAGCACAGTCATTTCTTACTTTTATAACGTGTTATCCCAACACTGATAAAGAGTGACTCAAACATGTGGGAATGAAAAAAAAAAAAACACAACTCCAGGTCTGTTTTTGAGGATGGAACAACATTAGAACACATCTTAAAGCTCACACGAGTCCATTTTGTTTAATATAAGACCTTTAAACAGCTAATTCCACCATATACTCGTGTTTCCCCGCCGTCCTCCGCTGTGTTTAAACCGTGGAGATTGTCGCGCTGTGATGTGAGCACATTTGTGAGTTTTGATCGTGTTGTTTGGTGCGAGCTGCTGGCGCCTCCTCTGAGCGACGCCACCTGTCCCCCAAACATGTCCACAAACAAACAACTCACGCTAATTTTAGATTTGGAAAAAGGGAGTCACTGGGAATAGGCCCTGGCTCTGCTGCTGCTGCTCCGGATTTATGTTATAATATGAGTTTTCATCGATTCTAAAAATACAATTGGATGTTGTGACTCGGTGTTTGCAGAAATGTAAAGACTCCACATCGAATCAGCAAAAGGAGACGATAAAAATACACGATTTAGGTTTGATTTTTGGTAGTTGAACAGAGGTGTGCAGAGTAGCCAGTAATTTACTCAAGTATTAGTAAAGTTACATCGAAACAGTATTACTCAAGTGGAAGTACAAGGTAGTGATCCAAGAAATTAAGTTTTTAGATTAAGATTTATTATTATTCATTTTGCACATATATAATATAAGAATAAAAAAATCACACAAGATAAAAAGTAGAGTGTAACATTAAAGCCTCCACCTTATGAATACATACAAAATTTACATTATAGTTGTGCATTAGTGTAAAAAAAAAAAAAAAAAAAAAAGATTTACAGACCTTAGATTAAATTCATTTGATTCAAATATGGATTAAATGGATTATGTGGTCATACCGATTTGACAAAGTCTCATCCCGTCAGATCTCAGAAGCTCAGAGGTCTGGCCTGGTTCGTACTTGGATGGGAGACACTGGAAAGTCCAGGAGCCACAGAAGGCGCCAGTCACAAAACTGTTGTTGTGTCCTTAGGCAAGACACTTCACTCACATTGCCTAGTATGAAAGTGGAGTGTGTGTGAGTGATGGTGGTGATGGCGCAGATTGGCATGGCAGCCGCGCTTCCGTCAGTCTGCCCCAGGGCAGCTGTGGCTACAATAGTAGTTTACCGTCACCGGGTGTGGAGAGAGAAAAAAAGAATAATGAATCTATAAAACGCTCTGTAAAGCGTCTTTGTGACATGTCTGTGAAAAGCGTTACATAAATAAAAACTTACTTGCTTAAAACACAATGAAACATCCACAATAAAATTATTATTAAACATTATCATGAAATATCAAACATTTCCTCAAACTCTTTTTGAACAACGTTCCTGATCCAGATGTGAAAACTGATCCAGAATTTCCAGCCTCTGTATCGAAGCGAAACTGAGCTCTTGATGTGACACATTTTGGAACATGAACATTATGATTTTGACGAGTTTTGTATCTATGAATCTCTGCACTGGTTTCAAAGTAAAATGTGAAATGTTTGGGGATCGAATTTGAATTATAAAGAATTTTATACATAAAAATACATATTTGATAAATATGAATATAATAAATATTAAAAATTTTAAGTTTGATGAATAAATTAGTAGACAATGTTAGTGGAATGAGTTGCGATTTGAACAAAACCTATATATTTTTTACAGTAGTAATAGAGAAAGTGAAGCTCAGACATTTTTACAGTATGACAGAGAGGTATAAATTAAACTATAGTATAATGGGTAACACTTTATAATAACTACACCTTACTTAGCCTTAATAAAGCATGAACAAAGACTTAATTAGTAATGAACAAAGATTTTATTAATAATGATTCATGCTTAGTAAATGCTTAATAAAGCATAATTCATCTTCACTTTAGAAAAACTCTCAAAAAGACTTAACTAAGAGATAACAGCTGCCTGAATTATCATTGTATTGTATTATTAGTAAATCATTCTCTCATAGCTTATTAATCATTAATAAATGCTCAAATGGTTCATCCATGAGTAATTAAGTATGAAATAATTATGAGTAACTATTTACAGCACAGAACCTTCATGTTAAAATATCACCACAGATGATACGGCTTTGTTTAGAATGTTCCACAGTATGACATTAAACTCCACTATCTCCATGACGACACAGAGATGCCACCGTGCTAAACTGTGGGTCAGATCAATAGTTTCATCAGTGCTCTGAAGGGGCAGTGACGAGTTTAGTCGAGTGTTTTCAGGAGTAAATCTGCTGCAGACGGTGAAGCAAAAGTGTGTGGAATTGGATTGTGTGTGTTTGTACTTAAAGCAACAAGAGCGTCTTTGGACACACAGAAGTTTTCACGTCGCACATTTTTATCAGCTCCTCCTTCCACAAAGTCGTCCCACCATCCACTGGTTCTCCAGGTCTCGTCCAGATCTGTCTGACTCGACTGAGACGACCTGGTGCGTCCAGAGTTTGACAGAGGTGATTGCAGATCCTTCTCTGAGGCAGTAGCTCATTTGGTAAAGCATTTGTCCACTGATCTGAAGGTTAACGGTTTGAATCCCACTCTCGACATAAACATCATGGGTTGAGCGCTCAGATCCACTGACCCAGAGGTTGATGGTGTGATTCCTGCCCCCCACAAATTCCTGCCCCCCACAAATGAATACTGTTGTTCTGAGTGCCTTGAAAGTGGAAAAATGTGACCATTTACTAGGGCTGGGTATCATTAAGACGTTGCCGATACGATACATAGGCCACGATATGATAAATATCTTGATACAGTGAGCTTTCGGTTCAGTATGATTCAAAATTTCTAATTGATTGGATGTGGTTCAATAAAAATTAAAGGCTAAATCATGGATGTGACACTAAAAGTCTTTGTTAAACCACTTCTAAAGCCAAGTTCATACGAAACAAAAACATTTTAATCATCAAAAACAGTGAAAATGACAGATGTGCTGCATAAACAAGTTTCCTTCCTCTAAACAAGCTACAAAACTGCAGCTTTAACAAAATAATTTAGTAAAATATACCAAAAAATACTCGAATATGATATATCGATTCAGCAGTCCCTGATATCGATACTGTATCATCACATCAAACGATATGATATATTGATATTTTTGCACACCTCTACCATTTACCATTGTTCACTAATAATATCTCTGCAGATTCTGTCCATTTGTTGGGAGCCTCCTGTAAGTTTATTAGAGCTTCCAGAGCAGCTTGAAGGTCCGACGCGTGGAAATGATCCGACATGTTTGTTTCTGTCTGTTTGTGACGTAAACACGTACACGACCTGAGCACATCTGACCAGAGTTTTGTGTCTTGGGCAGTGTCGATGGAAACACTACAGCAGAGCGTATTCAACTTTACTACTCTGGAGGGTGGTTTCAGATATTTGTGTTTTTAAGCCCCAAAAACACCGTCACCGTCTAAATGAAAGACACTTCAGATAAAATATTTTGTCATTTTTACCCACAAGCGTTCTCGCGTAAACAGACACTTACTTGAGACTCGCAAAACAACGACTTGGTCCCACGTCTGGTATGGACCCTTTAATCCCCCCATAAAAGTATAATACTCCCTTTTTAACCCTCCTCTCTCTCTCTTCTTCTGTCCTTCTGTCCTTCCGCAGGGCCATGCTGAGCGACATCGGGGACTATGTAGGTACAGACATACAAATCTCCTGGTTACCAAACCTGGACGATTTAATGAAGGGCTATGCCAGAAACTTCCGCCCTGGGATAGGAGGTGAGTATGAGATCTGGGCTCTGGGTCATTGGGCTGCGCTTCACCCGCACATCTCAGCCATCCTCAGCTACGCCCGCCTCATGGGTGCTCTGTAGGTGCTCTGTGGGTGCTCTGTAGGTGCTCTGTGGGTGCTCTGTGCTCTGTAGGTGCTCTGTGGTGCTCTGTGGGTGCTCTGTAGGTGCTCTGTAGGTGCTCTGTTCCATGCTGTCCTGTTCTGTCTCACGTGCTCCTCTGGTTTCATGAGATGTTCAGACCTGCTCCTGGGTGGGACCTGGTGGATTTTCAGCGTTTTGGCAAAGCAAATGTTTGGAAAAAGAGGAAAAGGAAGTTTTTTTTTGCGAAGAAACAGAAACTTTTGAATCTCTGAACAGAAACGAAGGCTTAAGATTCGACTCAAATCGTCATCACAACTTGGACACAGGTGAAAGATGAACCAAAACAAATGTGACAGGCGTTTAACGGAGGTGAAGATGAGTCGGACAGGTTACAATAGTGCAAGATTTCAACACTTTTTAATTTTATTTTCTAATTTTAAGGCTAGAAAACACGGCTACAGCTAAGAATGTTAACAGGAACAGAAGAGCGGTTCTTCGAAGGAGCCTGGGATGTAAATAAAAGCCAGACAAACAGTATTGTAATTATTACTTATGTATATTAAGGTAAAGTGAAAAGCAAATTAAATTATAAACAAACAAACAAAAAACCCACAAAAGTTCAACTTCCACTTTTTCGGGGAAGATAAATTAGAGTTTGTTAAACAAAAATAAATAATTTATTTTCACAAGAGTTCTGTCATAATCCAAAGTTTGGGAATCACGATTTATGACTCATTTAAACAATTTCACAGCATCACTAAAATATGACCAAATGACGCAATTTAGAACAAATATGGTGCAGGAATTTTTACGGAAGCCCTGAGCGGCAAGAGAAAAGAGAGAAAAAAAAGAGGCACGTCATTTGGGCTTTTTCTAACTGTTTTCTTTTTCTTTTTTTGCACCAACAACCCACTTTTTTCCCTAAAAAAAAAACTGAACCAGGCCTAAACCAGGTCTAAACCAGGACTAAACCAGGACTAAACCAGGACTAAACCAGGACTAAACTAGGACTAAACCAGGTCTAAACCAGGACTAAACCAGGACTAAACCAGGACTAAACCAGGACTAAACCAGGATTAAACTAGGACTATTCTTGAACTAGGACAGTAAATAAAAAAAAAAAAAAAAAAAAAACAATAAAAATAAAAAATTTGCCGTTGAAAAAAAAAACAAAAAACACTACAGAAACAAAAAAATGTTGTTGGTGCAAAATGAAAAAAAAAAAAAAATAAATAAATAAAATTTGCTGTTGAGGAAAAAATAAAATAGTAGAGGAAAAAAAATGTTGTTGATGCAAATAAAAAAAATGAAAAAAAAAAAAAAAAAAAAAAAAAAAATTGCCGTTGGGGAAAAAAAACACTAGAGAAAAAAAATGTTGTTGCTGCAAAATAAAAAAAAAAAAAAAAAAAAGTTAGTTGTTGGTGCAAAAAAACAAAACAAAAACCTAAACACTTAGAAAATAGAGCCTAAATGATGTGCCTTTTTTTTTTTTTGCCTCTTGCAACTCAGGGCTTCTGTACATTTTCCTTGTTCCGTGTTCTTCCTGTTTGACTTTGATGCCTGTTTTGTTTTCTCATTTGGCTCAGAAATGAAATTAGACTTTTTTCCTAAGACACACCCTCACCTCAGGGTAAAGTGTCCCTGCTTCTCTGGCTGAAATCCAGAGAAACAGAGACATAACGCCAAGTCCCCATAACGATGTTAACTGTGAACAAGGACAGTTTCACTCTTAACTCTTCTGGATTGATCAGGACTTCTAGATGAACGCAGAAACATCCCATAAACAGAGTCCAGACGATTCTATTTTTATTTCAGACTCCACTGGGTCCAGAACAAAACAGAACAGACAGAAGACAAACAACAAGAACAATAAGATCTTAAATACTGTAAAAACCTCCTTCTTCACTGTAGCTTTATCCTGGTCATTCTTTTTTTTTTTTTTTCATTTGTTAGTACAATAATAATAACAAAGAACAAGTATATGTTCACGTGCATATTTGGGACCTGGTCAGGATGAAGTTTAAAAGTGATAGTTATAAAGTTATAAAAACTTATAGTGTCCTACCCCAACACATTTTATTTATTTATTTTTATTATTTTTTTACACCTTTGGAGTGCTTACCTGTCATATTCATAGCATAAATATACAAACTATATACAAACTATATATACACATCTAAAATATACAGTCCATATATTCAATTTAAATATACAGTAAATACACACACACACACACACACACACATATATATATATATATATATATATATATATATATATATATATATATACACACACTATATATAATATATATATATATATATATATATATATATATATATATATATATATATATATATATGGCCCGGTCAAGCAGAAGTAAACATCAAGGCCAAAAAATTCAAGTTAATTCATCTGATATATAAAAATGTATTGAACAGATACATATGTACTCTAGTTTATGAAACTGTTGACCTTTTTTCTGTACCATTTTTTGGTTCTAAAGTTCCACACGTTTTAAACAGACCATGTATGAAACATGGAACAAAAAAATTATTTCCCAAATTTCAAAGACCCAAAAATCATGTAAATAAATGGATGTATTTCATCATATCTTGTGTTATTCCATCTTTGAACTGTTGATGAAGGGACATGATTTAAAAAAAAAAAAGTATTTAAAATGATAAAAATGTTCTTGGAAGGACTGACATATTTTATAGAAATAGTTTCCTTTCATTTTGAAGTAATATTAAAGTTTTCAGAAGAAAAAAGCGACAAATGATGTAAAATCCTGCACCTTCTACTTGTTTGTACAATTTTCCCTCCGTTACTTTTCCCTCCGTTACCATGACCTTTCTTAATAAAAAATCTCATGACTCAAAAAGTCAGAGGTTTTTCAACCTAATCTTGTACCATATGGTAGAAAACTATATGAAGCAAATATTCAAAACCAGTTTGTTAAGGATATATGTAAGTGAGAACCAAGAGTTATCACTGTTTGGATTTATTGACCAAAAAGTGCTGCATATTTCATTCCCTCCGTTACCGACATGAGTTTTTAAATTTTTTTGTCAACAACTTGAAAGAATCTCACAGGTTTAACTTGACCCTGTTGGAGTGTAACTCTTTCCTACATTCTGATACTTTACTTATTTCAATAGTTCCTCTAGTTTCTGAATAAGAGACATTTGAATGTCAAAAATCTGACCCTGTTTCCCTCCGTTAACACTTGACCAAACCCAGATGAATGATACATATATTTTCATTTATGGTCGTACAAACTAATAATAATAATAAAGAAGGCACAAAGTTTATCGTTTATGATCGTACGAAATAAACAGTAATGAGAATGAAAAACTTGAGGATGTTTTATTTTCGTTTATGGTCGTACAAATTAATACCAGTAATAAAAAAGGCACTAAAGTTTATTTATTTATTTTATTTTAGTCCTAGTCCAGGTTTAGTCCAGGTTTAGTCCAGGTTTAGTCCAGGTTTAGTCCTTTAGACGTTGAAGTGTATTTTATTGACTCAGTTTCACTTAAACGTTGCATTTTTTTTCAGGCGCTCGCTCTGTTCATCCAGGTCTGAGAGTTTTTAGTTGTCAGGTTTCAGTCTGTCATCTGCATGTCTCCATTGCTTTGCCTGGAATGTTCCACAGTATGGCATTAAAAATATCTCACTGGCATTTGGTCCAGTGTGGATGTTTTACAGATGGTTTTATCGCTAAAATAAAGCTGAAAACACGCTTTATTACTGTGGACGGGGTTTCCTCTCCACAGATCCTGCTCGTGTCATCGCCATGGAAACAGACACATTTAATGCCGTACTGTGGCCCTGACCCCGGCTCGGTCTGTACACGTAGTGTGTGTGTGTACACAGTTGTGTTTTAGAGTCTGTGATTAAACATCTGTAACTTCCTGTTCTGCGTCCAGTGTTTAAGTGTAGATTTATTTGACCATGACTCGACTAATTCCAGTCCGCAGAGAATGTTGAGGGAAGTGTGACTCGGGACTTTTTATTTAGCCTGGAATTCTCAAGTGGAGCGATTCAAGTCCAAACCAGGACCAGGACCAGGACCATGATCAGAGCTTCTCTCTTTCTCTCTTTCTCTCTCCTTCTCTCTCTCCTTTTCTCTCCCCTCTCTCCTTCTCTCTTTCTCTCTCTCTCTCTTCCTCTCCTCTGAGACAGGAGCATGTACATCCCTCTCTCCTTCTCTCTCTCTCTTTCTCCCCCTCTCTCCTTCTCTCTTTCTCTCCTTCTCTCTCTCTCTTTCTCCCAACCTCTCTCTTTCTCTCTCCCTCCCTTCTCTCTCCTTCTCTCTCTCTCTCTTTCTCTCTCTCTCTCTTCTCTCTCTCTCTCTCTTCTCCCCCTCTCTCCTTCTCTCTCTCTCTCTCTCTTTCTCTCCCTCTCCCTTCCTTCTCTCTCTCTCTCTCTCTCTATCTCTCTCTCTTTCTCCCCTCTCTCCTTTTCTCTTCTCTCCTTCTCTCCTTCTCTCTTTCTCTCCCTCTCCTTCCTTCTCTCCTTCTCTTTCTTTCTCTCCTCTGAGGCAGGAGCATGTACATCCCTCTCTCCTTCTCTCTCTCTCTCCTTCTTTCTCTCTTTTTCTCTTTCTCTCCTCTCTCTCTCTCTGGGGCAGGAGCATGTACATCCTCTCTCTTCTTCTCTCCTTCTCTCCTTCTCTCTCTCTTCTCTCTCTCTCTGGGGCAGGAGCATGTACATCTCTCTCTCTTTCTCTCCTTCCTTCTCTTCTTCTCTCCTTCTCTCCTTCTCTCTCTTTCTCTCCGTGCGTTGGCTCAGAATGGCTGTCAGATGTGAAAGTCCCAATGGCTGCAGCTTTAGATTTCTCAACCTCACAGCTTAACTCAGCACGACTCAAAAGGTGGAACTGTAAAAAAAAAAAAAAAAAAAAAAAAAAAAAAAAAAGCATCACTGTCGCTACGGCAACAGCAAGCATCATGTGCCATGGCAACGCAGCACCCGTCGCCATGGTAATGCGGCGGCGCATCATGTAACGAGTGATGTTGAAGTGAAAAAAAAAAAACAAAAAAAACACACGGTGTGACTCGTGTCGCTACGGCAACGCGAACCATCACCGCACGCCTCCGTCGCCGTGGCAACCGAGGCTGTGGGATCACACGAGTGGCGTCTGTGTGTCGGCGAGGTATAAATAAAACAAGAGGGGTCGTCGTCATGGCAACCGATTGTAAGAGAATGTAAAACTCAAGTCATGAAAAAAACAAAACAAACATTACGTAGAGCACTTTTTATCACATTCCTCTTAAAATATACTTTTTTTTAACCGGTGGAAAAGCAGTGTTGGGAAGTTTACTTTTAAAATGTAATCCCCTACAGATTACAGATTACATACTCCAAAATGTAGTTTGTAACGTAATCCATTAAATTACTTAAAGTGAGTAATGTAATCTGAATACTTTGGATTACTTGATATTGTCGTGATTTTAAAACTACATGAATGTAACGACCACATCCTGAAAATACATGTTTGTTTTCTTCAAATTGTCTGTTGAGCCCAAATCTCCATGAACAGACTTTTGTTTTACTGTAGAGAAACAAAGATGAAGAAGTTTTATCTGATAAAAGACACAAAAAGACCAGAGTTTCCTTAAAAATATTAATATTATTGACACAGAAATTATTTTTATATGAGACACTGCTGCTTGAAATTATGTCCAACCTACTGTTAGGGTCATATTGTTTAGACCTGGTTTAGTCCTGGTTTAGTCCTGGTTTAATCCTGGGTTTTGTCCTGGGTTTAGACCTGGTTTAGTCCTGGTTTAGTCCTAGTTTTAGTCCTGGCTTTTGTCCTGGTTTAAGTCCTGGTTTAGTCTTGGTTTAAGTCCTGGTTTAGTCCTGGTTTAGTCTTGGTTTTAGTCCTGGTTTAGTCCTGGTTTAGACCTGGTTTAGTCCTGGTTTAGTGTTGGTTTTAGTCCTGGTTTAGTCCTGGTTTAGACCTGGTTTAGTCCTGGTTTAGTCCTGGTTTTAGTCCTGATTTTAGTCCTGGTTTAGCCCAAAATGTGAAAACAGGAAAATCCCTCTGTGTAATCCATTTATTCCAACAAAGTAACTGTAATCCAATTACCACTCACTGAAACAGTAACTGTAACTGAATACAGTTACTCATAATTTGTACTCTGATTACTTTACTCTGGTACATGTAATCTGTTACTCCCCAACACTGTGGAAAAGTCCAAATCTGTTTCTCTCTCTTTCTCTTACAATCACAAGATGGCTGCCGCGTCGCCACGGCAACCGCATCCCCATCGCTCTCTGGTCTATTTATACCTCAGTGAGTCATGGCTTTTTGCTTTGAGTTTCCAAACATCTCATCTCCTGCGGCTCGGCTCGGCTCGGCTCGGGGCGCGTCCACGTCCGATCACGGGCATGTGGACGGGTCAAAGGTCACGCGCCGCAGCTCAGAGTCGCGGCTCGACTGCCCCCCCCGCTGGACACAAGGAGTTAGAGACGAGAACAAAAAACAAACAAAACAAATAAAACAGAAAAACACCACACTGCACTGTAAAAAAAAAAACAAATCTAGTCGAGTTCAGACGACTTGAATTAAGAAAGTTTTATCAGGATTTGAGTAAATTTCACTTGAAGTAAAATGATCTGCCAGTGGAACAAGAAAAAACAACAAATATTTGCATTTATTTCTTTTTTTTGTGTGTGTGTGTGTGTGTGCACAAAAATCAGATGCCACAGAAGAAGAAGAAGAAAAAAAATGAAAATAAAAAATTAAAAGTGACCCCCCCTGCCCGTCACCAGAGAAAAAAAAAAAAAAAAAAAAAAAAAAAAAAAAAAAAAAAATAAAAAAAAAAAAAAAAAAATATATAATAATAAATATATAATAATATTAATAATTAATAATTAATAATAATAATAATAATAATAATAATAATAATAATACATAAATAAATACTACTACTACTACTACTACTACTACTACTACTACTACTACTACTACTAATAATAATAATAAATGATACTAATAATAATAATATTAATAATAATAATACATAAATAAATACTACTACTACTACTACTACTACTACTACTATACTACTACTACTAATAAATAATAATGATAATAATAATAATAATAATAATAATAATAATAATAATAATAATAATAATAATAATAATAATAATATAATAATAATAATAATAAAGTGCTATATTTGCTTTTAAAATAAGAAACACAATCAAATGTTGCTTGAATTAAGATAAACACATATTCCATTAGTCGATCATTTTACTCATTTTACATTTGAATCGATGCAAATAAAGTCAAATCTTCTTAATTTAAGTCATTTTAATTTAGATCAATATTCATTTTTGCAGTGCATGGGGTAAAAATAACAAACTGTACAGGCCTCGTTAAAGCTTCACTAAGTCATTTTCTGGTGGAACTCGTCACCTGCTCGTCTCATGAATTAAAATGTTATTATTTTGTCTGGAATGTTTCACAGAACGAGATTAATTTAACCAGTGTTGTGAAGTTTACTTTTAAAATGTAATCCCCTACAGATTACAGATTACACACACCAAAATGTAGTTTGTAACATAATCCATTAAATTACTTAAAGTGAGTAATGTAATCTGATTACTTTGGATTACTTGATTTTCTGTAGAGAAACAAAGACGAGGAAATCGTGACATAAGAAGTTTTGCCTGATAAAAGAAAATAAAAAGTCCAGACTTTACTGAACCAAATTAAAAATATTATTGATAAAAGACGAAGAGACACGTCCACACAGCAGGATTTAGTCCTGTTAAATCCTGTTTTAGTCCTGGTTTAGTCCTGGTTTAGACCTGGTTTTAGACCTGGTTTTAGTCCTGGTTTAGTCCTGGTTTAGACCTGGTTTTAGTTCCTGGTTTTAGACCTGGTTTTAGTCCTGGTTTTAGTTCTGGTTTAGACTGGTTCTGGTTTAGACCTGGTTTAGACCTGGTTTTAGTCCTGGTTTAGTCCTGGTTTAGACCTGGTTTTAGACCTGGTTTTAGACCTGGTTTAGACCTGGTTTAGTTTCTGGTTTAGTCCTGGTTTTAGTTCTGGTTTAGTCCTGGTTTTAGTCCCTGGTTTAGACCTGGTTTAGTTCTGGTTTAGACCTGGTTTAGACCTGGTTTTTAGACCTGGTTTAGTCCTGGTTTTAGACCTGGTTTAGACCTGGTTTTAGACCTGGTTTAGTCCTGGTTTAGTTTCCTGGTTTAGTCCTGGTTTAGTCCTAGGTTTAGACCTGGTTTAGTTCTGGTTTAGACCTGGTTTTAGACCTGGTTTTAGACCTGGTTTTAGTCCTGGTTTTAGACCTGGTTTAGACCTGGTTTTTAGTTCTGGTTTTAGTTTCTGGTTTAGTCCTGGTTTAGTTCTGGTTTAGTTCTGGTTTAGTCCTGGTTTAGTCCCTGGTTTAGTTTCTGGTTTTAGTTCTGGTTTAGACCTGGTTTAGACCTGGTTTTAGACCTGGTTTAGTCTGGTTTTAGACCTGGTTTAGTCCTGGTTTAGACCTGGTTTAGTCCTGGTTTAGTTCTGGTTTTAGTCCTGGTTTTAGACCTGGTTTAGTCCTGGTTTAGTTTCTGGTTTTAGTTCCTGGTTTTAGACCTGGTTTAGACCTGGTTTAGACCTGGTTTTAGACCTAGTTTTAGACCTAGTTTTAGACCTGGTTTTTTAGTCCTGGTTTTAGACCTGGTTTAGACCTGGTTTAGTTTCTGGTTTAGTCCTGGTTTAGTCCTGGTTTAGTTCTGGTTTAGTTCTGGTTTAGTCCTGGTTTAGTCCCTGGTTTAGTTCTGGTTTAGTTCTGGTTTAGACCTGGTTTAGACCTGGTTTTAGACCTGGTTTTAGTCCCTGGTTTTAGACCTGGTTTAGTCCTGGTTTAGACCTGGTTTAGTCCTGGTTTTTCCTGGTTTTCCTGGTTTAGTCCTGGTTTAGACCTGGTTTTAGTCCTGGTTTAGTCTGGTTTAGTTTCTGGTTTAGACCTGGTTTAGACCTGGTTTTAGACCTGGTTTAGACCTAGTTTTAGACCTGGTTTAGTCCTGGTTTTAGTCCTGGTTTAGTTCTGGTTTAAGTTTCTGGTTTAGACCTGGTTTAGACCTGGTTTAGTTTCTGGTTTAGTCCTGGTTTTTAGTTCTGGTTTAGTTCTGGTTTAGACCTGGTTTAGACCTGGTTCTGGTTTAGACCTGGTTTAGACCTGGTTTAGACCTGGTTTAGTCCTGGTTTTAGTCCTGGTTTAGTTCTGGTTTTAGTTCTGGTTTAGACCTGGTTTAGACCTGGTTTAGACCTGGTTTAGTCCTGGTTTTAGACCTGGTTTAGTCCTGGTTTACCTGGTTTAGTCCTGGTTTAGTTCTGGTTTAGTCCTGGTTTAGTCCTGGTTTAGACCTGGTTTAGTTCTGGTTTAGACCTGGTTTAGACCTGGTTTTAGACCTGGTTTTTAGTTTCCTGGTTTAGACCTGGTTTAGTCCTGGTTTAGACCTGGTTTAGTCCTGGTTTAGTTCCTGGTTTAGTCCTGGTTTAGTCCTGGTTTAGACCTGGTTTAGTTTCTGGTTTAGTCCTGGTTTTAGACCTGGTTTTAGACCTGGTTTAGTCCTGGTTTTAGACCTGGTTTAGACCTGGTTTTAGTCCTGGTTTACCTGGTTCTGGTTTAGTTCTGGTTTAGTCCTGGTTTAGTCCTGGTTTAGTCTGGTTTAGTTTTCTGGTTTAGACCTGGTTTAGACCTGGTTTTAGACCTGGTTTTAGTCCTGGTTTTAGACCTGGTTTTAGTTTCTGGTTTAGACCTGGTTTAGTCCTGGTTTAGTTTCCTGGTTTAGTCCTGGTTTAGTCCCTGGTTTAGACCTGGTTTAGTTTTCTGGTTTAGACCTGGTTTAGACCTGGTTTAGTTTCCTGGTGGTTTAGACCTGGTTTAGACCTGGTTTAGTTTAGTTCTGGTTTAGTTCTGGTTTAGTCCTGGTTTAGTCCCTGGTTTAGACCTGGTTTTAGTCCTGGTTTAGACCTGGTTTTAGTTCTGGTTTAGACCTGGTTTTAGTCCTGGTTTAGTCCTGGTTTAGTTCTGGTTTAGTCCTGGTTTAGACCTGGTTTAGTCCTGGTTTAGTCCCGGTTTAGTCCCTGGTTTAGTTCTGGTTTAGTTCTGGTTTAGTCCTGGTTTAGACCTGGTTTAGACCTAGTTTTAGTCCTGGTTTAGTCCTGGTTTAGTCTGGTTTAGTCTGGTTTAGACCTGGTTTAGACCTGGTTTAGTTCTGGTTTAGTCCTGGTTTAGTCCTGGTTCAGACCTGGTTTAGACCTGGTTTAGTTCTGGTTTAGTTCTGGTTTAGTCCTGGTTTAGTTTAGTTTCCTGGTTTAGTCCCTGGTTTAGACCTGGTTTAGTTCTGGTTTTAGACCTGGTTTAGACCTGGTTTTAGACCTGGTTTTAGTCCTGGTTTTAGACCTGGTTTAGTCTGGTTTAGACCTGGTTTAGACCTGGTTTAGTCCTGGTTTTAGTCCTGGTTTAGTCCTGGTTAGTCCTGGTTTAGTCCTGGTTTAGACCTGGTTTAGACCTGGTTTAGACCTGGTTTTAGACCTGGTTTAGTTCTGGTTTAGTCCTGGTTTAGTCCCTGGTTTAGACCTGGTTTAGTTCTGGTTTAGACTGGTTTAGACCTGGTTTTAGACCTGGTTTTAGACCTGGTTTAGACCTGGTTTAGTCTGGTTTAGACCTGGTTTAGTTCTGGTTTAGACCTGGTTTAGTCCTGGTTTGGTTTAGACCTGGTTTTAGTCCTGGTTTAGACCTGGTTTTAGTTCTGGTTTAGACCTGGTTTTAGTCCTGGTTTAGACCTGGTTTCGTTCTGGTTTAGTTCTGGTTTAGTCGGTTTAGTTCTGGTTTAGTCCTGTTTAGACTGGTTAGACTGGTTTAGCTGGTTTAGTCCTGGTTTAGTCCTGGTTTAGACCTGGTTTAGACCTGGTTTAGTTCTGTTTTAGTTCTGGTTTAGTCCTGGTTTAGACCTGGTTTAGTTCTGGTTTAGTCCTGGTTTAGTCCTGGTTTAGTCCTGGTTTAGACCTGGTTTAGTTCTGGTTTAGTTCTGGTTTAGTTCTGGTTTAGTCCTGGTTTAGTCCTGGTTTAGTCCTGGTTTAGTCCTGGTTTAGACCTGGTTTAGTTCTGGTTTAGTTTAGTCCTGGTTTAGTCCTGGTTTAGTCCTGGTTTAGTTCTGGTTTAGTTCTGGTTTAGTCCTGGTTTAGTCCTGGTTTAGTCCTGGTTTAGTCCTGGTTTAGTTCTGGTTTAGTTCTGGTTTAGTTCTGGTTTAGTCCTGGTTTAGTTCCTGGTTTAGTCCTGGTTTAGTCTGGTTTAGTCCTGGTTTAGACCTGGTTTAGACCTGGTTTAGTTCTGGTTTAGACCTGGTTTAGTCCTGGTTTTAGTTCTGGTTTAGTTCTGGTTTAGACCTGGTTTAGACCTGGTTTAGTTCTGGTTTAGTCTGGTTTAGTCCTGGTTTAGTCCTGGTTTAGTTTTGGTTTAGTTCCTGGTTTAGTCCTGGTTTTGTCCTGGTTTAGTCCTGTTTAGTCCTGGTTTAGTTCTGGTTTAGTTCTGGTTTAGTCCCGGTTTAGTCCTGGTTTTAGACCTGGTTTAGACCTGGTTTAGTTCTGGTTTAGTCCTGGTTTAGTTCTGGTTTACTGGTTTAGTCCTGGTTTAGTCCTGGTTTAGACCTGGTTTTAGTTCTGGTTTAGTCCTGGTTTAGTCCTGGTTTAGTTCTGGTTTAGTCCTGGTTTAGACCTGGTTTAGACCTGGTTTAGTTCTGGTTTATACCTGGTTTAGTCCTGGTTTTAGTTCCTGGTTTAGTTCTGGTTTAGACCTGGTTTAGACCTGGTTTAGTTCTGGTTTAGTTCCTGGTTTAGTCCTGGTTTAGTTCTGGTTTAGTCCTGGTTTAGTCTGGTTTAGTTCCTGGTTTAGTCCTGGTTTAGTCCCGGTTTAGTTCTGGTTTAGTCCTTGTTTAGACCTGGTTTAGACCTGGTTTTAGTTTTCCTGGTGGTTTAGTCCTGGTTTAGTCCTGGTTTAGACCTGGTTTAGACCTGGTTTAGTTCTGTTTTAGTTCTGGTTTAGTCCCTGGTTTAGACCCTGGTTTTAGTCCTGGTTTAGACCTGGTTTAAACCTGGTTTAGTTCCTGGTTTAGTCCTGGTTTAGACCTGGTTTAAACCTGGTTTAGTTCTGGTTTAGTTTAGTCCTGGTTTAGACCTGGTTTAGACCTGGTTTAGTTCTGGTTTAG
Source organism: Boleophthalmus pectinirostris (assembly GCF_026225935.1). Taxonomy (NCBI): domain Eukaryota; kingdom Metazoa; phylum Chordata; class Actinopteri; order Gobiiformes; family Gobiidae; genus Boleophthalmus; species Boleophthalmus pectinirostris. Next base: position 3,517,126 of record NW_026571515.1, on the reverse strand, counting down.
ACCTGGTTTAGTTTACCTGGTTTAGTTTTCTGGTTTAGTTCCTGGTTTAGTCCTGGTTTAGTCCTGGTTTAGTTCTGGTTTAGTCCTGGTTTAGTTTCTGGTTTAGTTTAGTAGACCTGGTTTAGTCCTGGTTTAGACCTGGTTTAGACCTGGTTTAGACCTGGTTTTAGTTCTGGTTTAGTTCTGGTTTAGACCTGGTTTAGACCTGGTTTAGTTCCTGGTTTTAGTTCTGGTTTAGTCCTGGTTTAGACCTGGTTTAGTCCTGGTTTAGTTTCTGGTTTAGGTTTCTGGTTTAGTCCTGGTTTAGACCTGGTTTAGACCTGGTTTAGTTCCTGGTTTTAGTTCCTGGTTTAGTTCTGGTTTAGACCTGGTTTAGACCTGGTTTAGTCCTGGTTTAGACCTGGTTTAGACCTGGTTTAGACCTGGTTTTAGACCTGGTTTTAGTTCTGGTTTAGTTCTGGTTTTAGTCCTGGTTTAGTCCTGGTTTAGTTTCCTGGTTTAGTCCTGGTTTAGTCCCTGGTTTAGTTCTGGTTTTAGTCCTGGTTTAGACCTGGTTTAGACCTGGTTTAGTCCTGGTTTTAGTCCTGGTTTAGTCCTGTTTAGTTTAGACCTGGTTTAGACCTGGTTTAGTTCTGGTTTAGTTCTGGTTTAGACCTGGTTTTAGTTCTGGTTTAGTCCTGGTTTAGACCCGGTTTAGTCCTGGTTTAGACCTGGTTTAGAGTCCTGGTTTAGTTCTGGTTTAGTTTAGTTCCTGGTTTAGTCCTGGTTTTAGTCCTGGTTTAGTCCTGGTTTAGACCTGGTTTAGACCTGGTTTAGTTCTGGTTTAGTTCTGGTTTAGACCTGGTTTAGACCTGGTTTAGACTGGTTTTAGTTCTAGTCCTGGTTTAGTCCTGGTTTAGTCCTGGTTTAGACCTGGTTTAGTTTCTGGTTTAGTTTCCTGGTTTAGACCTGGTTTAGACCGTTTCCTGGTTTAGTAGTCTGGTTTAGTTCTGGTTTAGTCCTGGTTTAGACCTGGTTTAGTCCTGGTTTAGTTAGTTCTGGTTTAGTTCTGGTTTTAGTTCCTGGTTTAGTCCTGGTTTAGTCCCTGGTTTAGACCTGGTTTAGACCTGGTTTAGTCCTGGTTTAGACCTGGTTTAGACCTGGTTTTAGTTTTCCTGGTTTAGTTTAGTCCTGGTTTAGTCCTGGTTTTAGTCCTGGTTTAGTCCTGGTTTAGACCTGGTTTAGACCTGGTTTAGTTCTGGTTTTAGTTCCTGGTTTAGTCCTGGTTTAGACCTGGTTTAGTTCTGGTTTAGTTCCTGGTTTAGTCCTGGTTTTAGTCCTGGTTTAGTTCTGGTTTATTCTGTTTTAGTCCTGGTTTAGTCCTGGTTTAGGGTTTGTCCTGGTTTAGTCCTGGTTTAGTTCTGGTTTAGTTTTCCTGGTTTTAGTCCTGGTTTAGACCTGGTTTAGACCTGTTTAGTTCTGGTATTTAACCTGAGTTTTATTCTGGTACAGTCCTGGTTTACCTGGTTTAAGTTCTGAATTTAGTTCTGTTTAACACTGTTTATTACTCTGGTAAAACTGAATTTAACTTTTAATCTGAAATTTGTGGTATTATATTAATATATATATATATATATATATATATATATATATATATATATATATATAATATATATATATATATATATATATATATATATATATATTATATATATATATATATTATTTTATTGTCTGTTTTGTTCAAACTGTACATTAAAGTTCTAAGTTTATTCTAAGTTTAATTCTCATTTACTCTGACATGCGTTTTTCTCGTCAAAAATACTTCACGCACTTGAGTTAGAGTTAATTTTTGTTTATTTGAATATTTAAAAAACAAATTTAAATATGTATAAAGGCACAACATATCGTCTCCAAACTCTCAGAACTTTTACATTTAACAGAGAAATAAACGAAATAAAGAGAAAAAAATTCATTCATTGGTCAAAAAAAGAAGCAGGAAGAAGTAAAACGTATTTTAATCCTTCCACTTTTCCACAAGTTTTATGTTTTTGTCATTTTGTGAAACGTTCCAGACAAACCCACGACATCTCCACGGAAACTGAAAGGTTCCGGACGCTCCGCCTAAAAAGTGACACAGTGTCTCTTTATTAACACAAACTCCAACGATAAACGTGTCACAGACTGTGGTGCCTGAACTGTTTCTGTGCCTTAAATCTGTGAGGACGTAGCGCCCTCTGCTGGCACTGCTGCGTACTGCTACTGAAAACTATTTATTAATGACAAAAAAAAGTATAAAATAAAAAAAATAATAAAATAAAAAAATATATAAAAAATTATAAATAAAAATAAATAAATAAATAAATAAATAAATAAATAAATAAAATAAAAATACTAAAGATGTATTAAAGGAACTGTATGTGAGATTTTAAAAGTCATAAACAGGCCTCGCTGTGTCCCCCACGTCCAAATCAAACTAAACTTTTACTGATAACAACTGTAACACTGATTTATTCTTAATTACAAAAGCATTTGACAAGTTTTTTATGTTATATTAGAGCTGCTCGATTATGGAAAAAATAATTATTACGATTATTTTGGTCAATATTGAAATCAGGATTATTCAGATGATTATTTCTTAGTTGCGCAATGCATTTATTCTGCATTTCTCTCTTTCTCAAAAAAAAAAAAAAAAAAAAAAGAAAAAAAAAGTTTGTTAATGATAATAACAATAAAAATCGTAGAAATATGTATTTATATTAATTTTCAGATTTTTTGTTATTGTTATTCTCTTTAAAATGATGCCAGCAAAAATAATGGCATGAGCAATAAATAAATAAATAAATAAATGAATGGATAAATAAATGAATTAATGAATAAATAAATGAATGAATGAATGAATAAATTAAATAAATAATTTTTGTTCATAATTTACGCAAAACTTTCAAATAAAAAATAAAGATAGGCTACAAATATGAACCTTAGAACAGTTTTGCGATGTGTAAAACATAAATAATAATAAATAAGGCAGAAAATCATAAATGTGTCCAAAATAAACTCTATAACCAGCTGTTCTACAATCTCTACATTTAAAAATAAAACAAATAAACTTATTTATATAAAAAATATTACAAAATAAACATTGCAAAAATAGTTTCAACTCAAATTTGATGAATTAAATGCCTGTTATTATTGTAAATCTCATTTTGATGCCTGAGTTTGTGCACTCATGAATAAATAATGGTTTATGTTTGATGTTTTATCTAACTATTCCCCATCTAAGTCTTCCTCTGGCTCTTATGTACACTTATGTATAAGTGTATATGTATTATTTATTATTTATTATGTATTTCCTGCGACTGCTAAAATTAGTATCTCTCTGGAATATTCGTTTTGTTAAAAGTAGCTCACCTGAGGAAAAAGGTTGGAGACCCCTGTTCTAAAGAAATCCAGTAAAAAGTGACTTCTTGTCCAATAAAAGTAAAATAAAATATCTCTGGGGACACAGAGTCAGTGTGATTATAGCAGCTTTTTCAAACAAATTGCAGGACACATACAGTTTCTTTAAAAAGCTTATGACAGATTTTGACGATTCTCTGATTTTGACTTAGTTTGGTGAGATTGTACCTGTTGTACATAAAAAAATAATTATAGTTTTACAACCAAGATGCAAAGAAAATGTATGATCACATAGTCATTTCTGTGCACATTAGAGTTTTGGCCCAGTGCACAAAATTTCAAACCTAAAAAAATGGCCAAATTGTGATTTTTAAAAATAATTATGAGTAAAAATCTGAGCTGTGCCACTCGTGCCTTGTGTGTGTGTGTGTTGTGTTTGTTTCTTTATGTATAAGTCTTCCATGCCGTGCCTTACCATGCCGGGCCTGTGGGTGGTGCTGTAGTTCGCCGTATGCACTCTCTAACCTCTCCCTGCAGGTCCCCCGGTCAACGTGGCCATGGCCATCGAGGTGGCCAGCATCGACCACATCTCCGAGGCCAACATGGTGAGTCTGAGCTGCACGGGAAAAACTCAAACACTTAAAACTGTGGATTGTATTTTTAAGTTTTATTTTGGGAAGTTTAAGCTTATTATTTTTAACTTTATCTCACAAAACATAATGAAAATGACTGTAATAACATGGCTGGGTTCAAGAGTTCACACTTCTTCAGTACTTTTAGATGTGAGTCTGGTCAATGATGAATCTCCGTGAGTTCAGATGGGCGTGATTGACAGGTGGATTAGCCAATCAGGGACATGAAGAGTTCGTCTGCATCAAATTAAACATGGCTGCTTATGAGGAAACAAAGATTATCACAAGGGACCAGAAAACCTTGCAGATTTGTGCAGAACACTGAACTGTGTTAATCTGAGCAAAGAGAAATTTCATTTGATTCAAAATGTTTGGTGAATAATGAACGCCTTCGTTTCACATGTGTCACGGAAATAAACAAACGGGTCATAGATGAAAAAGGAGACCTGACACACTCTGAAATGCTTTGCTGTCATTTTATTTTATGTCAAACCCCAACGTGTTTTGACTCGCGTCTTCATCAGAGCAGGTAAAACTCACAGGTGTTTACTGGAGGTATTAAAATGTACAAGTCACGAGACAAATCCCCCAAACAACCGTATAAACAAACACTTTTAAACATACGTTTTAAAAAGGGACAAAGTGATCCCTCACAATAATATGAGCACGTACCAACCTGGGCACAGATCACCTGTGACCTCTGACCTGTGGACAGTGGTGCACAGTCATACAGAGAAAATCCAGCAGGACATATTTGAACAAAATTTATACACAAGTAAATCTGACACAGACACTGACAGGAGCCACAAATATGAAAAACTGTTATAGACGTTACAGATGAGGTGAGGTCCATTTCCTCATTTAATCCTGGGCAGGTTGTAGCTCTTTGTTAGTAAATGTGTCTTTGAATGTACATTTTGTATGTGGAGCGTCATCAAAAAAAAATCCCGTTTGTTAATGGAGAGGAGCAGAAGACAAACAGACTGAGCTGCACTTTCTTGTTCTTGTGGTTTTACAGCAACATCACGTCTTGGTCTCTTTGCAGTGGAAGGTGTTTCTTGGTGAACAGTTGGAGCCTTTCACTTTGGCTTTGACTTTTTAAATTCGTAACCGAGGTTGAACGAGGGATCGGGATTTTGCTTTGTTGTCGCTCCACATACAAAATGTTCTCTACAAACTCGGGATGATTTAGTCAGTCAAATGTTTCCTTTTTGGTTCTTCCTGTGGATCAATCCTGCCCATCACCTTCACCTTTCACTATTTATCAATTCCGTTGAAGAAAAACAGTTTGAACAGAGGTTTGAGTCACACACATCTGATTCACTTTTGTAGTTATGGAGTTCACAAACAAATTTTTCGAGTCTTTTTCCGCTGTTTGGATCCAACAACCACACAATTAACGATGTCCGAATCCCAAAACTAAAATATGACAATATCAGAACCAGAAACAAAAGTGATATGATTCAAAAGACTTGAAAAGATCGACTTTGTCAATAGAGTCTTTGCACCGTCACGTGACTCCTATAGCAACGGTACCTACGCCGCCATGACACCGGGCACGATATGTCATTGACTTCAGCAGCATCGGAGAAACATGGGCAGGTTTTGTTGTGTATTTGGTTGTTCTAGACGCTCTGAAAGGGATAAAACAAATCGTTTCTTCACTGTTCCTCTGGAAATGACTCATCAGGATCAAACAAGGGAATTATCGAAAAAAAGACACGGATTATGTCTGGAGAACATAAACCACGAAGAGATTTCCAATGTTACCATCAAGACACCTGAAGTTTCATCAAGGTATTTGCTATTTAAATTGTTTCATAGTTTATTTAATGAGAGAAGCACATTTACTGAACTAAAATGTAAAAAGAAAACATTTGCAGTGTGAGTGGCAGTAGAAACTGTATGTTCCAGCACATATAAACATGTCACTCGTCGTAGGACCATGTTTTCTTTATTGTCTTGTTTATCCACAACTACTACAACTTGGCGAGGATCTTTTCATGGCCGATTCTTTCGAGGTTCGGCTCACAGACTCTTCGACAAGGTATTTGCTATTTAAATAGTTTCATATCTTATTTAATGAAAGAAGCACATTTACTGAACTAAAATTTCATTAATTTATCCAAGAAAACCCGCACTAGTTTATGATTCACTGAACCCACACTGAGCTCCTGTGATCAACATGACGCACGAGTCGAAGAGTCTGTGAGCCGAACCTCGAAAGAATCGACCATGAAAAGATCCTCGCCAAGTTGTAGTAGTTGTGGATAAACAAGACAATAAAGAAAACATGGGTCCTACGACGAGTGACATGTTTATATGTGCTGGAAGATACAGTTTCTACTCACACTCACACTGCAAATGTTTTCTTTTTACATTTTAGTTCAGTAAATGTGCTTCTCTCATTAAATAAACTATGAAACTATTTAAATAGCAAATACCTTGATGAAACTTCAGGTGTCTTGATGGGACCATAGGAAATCTCTTCGTGGTTTATGTTCTCTAGACATAATTCCCGTCTTTTTTTTCGATAATTCCCTTGTTTGATCCTGATGAGTCATTTCCAGAGGAACAGTGAAGAAACGAATCATTTTATCCCTTTCAGAGCGTCTAGAAGAACTAAATACACAACAAAACCTGCCCATGTTTCTCCGATGCTGCTGAAGTCTATGACATATCGTGCCCGGTGTCATGGCGGCGTAGGTACCGTTGCTATAGGAGTCACGTGACAGTGCAAAGCCTCTATAGACACATCCCACTGGGAAAACAAACATGGAGGTTTGATGTTCACTTTTTCAGAAAATCCTTCCCAGTATGAATTACGCGATGCCCGGAAGTCTGAGATTCTTGATGCGTGTATTGGTTGGTTCTCTGGAAAAAAAAGATCTAAAAATTAAGAATATGCAGCTGCTCCATGTGTTTTTTTGGACCACGTTTGAAACTGTGAGGCCCGTCTGAACGCTCTGCTGTGGTTCCAGGAGTACACCATGACCGTGTTCCTGCGTCAGAGCTGGCACGACGACCGTCTGTCCTACAACCACACCAACAAAACTCTGGGGCTGGACAGTCGCTTCGTGGACAAACTGTGGCTCCCCGACACGTTCATCGTCAACGCCAAGTCGGCCTGGTTCCACGACGTCACCGTGGAGAACAAACTGATCCGACTGCAGCCCAACGGGGTCATCCTCTACAGCAGCAGGTACATATACACAAAAACACACAAAACACACACCAAAACACACACAAAACACACACATCCTCTACAGCAGCAGGTACATATACACAAAAACACACAAAACACACACACAAAAACACACACAAAAACACACACATCCTCTACAGCAGCAGGTACATATACACAAAAACACACAAAACACACACAAAAACACACACATCCTCTACAGCAGCAGGTACATATACACAAAAACACACAAAACACACACAAAAACACACACAAAACACACACATCCTCTACAGCAGCAGGTACATATACACAAAAACACACAAAAACACACACAAAACACACACATCCTCTACAGCAGCAGGTACATATACACAAAAACACACAAAACACACACAAAACACACACACACATCCTCTACAGCAGCAGGTACATATACACAAAAACACACAAAACACACACAAACAACACAAAACACACACATCCTCTACAGCAGCAGGTACATATACACAAAAACACACACAAAACACACACAAAACACACACAAAACACACACAAAAACACACACAACACACACAAAACACACACATCCTCTACAGCAGCAGGTACATATACACAAAAACACACAAAACACACACAAAAACACACACAAAACACACACATCCTCTACAGCAGCAGGTACATATACACAAAAACACACAAAACACACACAAAACACACACATCCTCTACAGCAGCAGGTACATATACACAAAACACACACAAAACACACACAAAACACACACAAAACACACACATCCTCTACAGCAGCAGGTACATATACACAAAAACACACAAAACACACACAAAAACACACACAAAAAACACACACATCCTCTACAGCAGCAGGTACATATACACAAAAACACACACATCCTCTACAGCAGCAGGTACATATACACAAAAACACACACAAAACACACACAAAACACACACATCCTCTACAGCAGCAGGTACATATACACAAAAACACACAAAACACACACACAAAAACACACAAAACACACACATCCTCTACAGCAGCAGGTACATATACACAAAAACACACAAAACACACACAAAACACACACAAAACACACACATCCTCTACAGCAGCAGGTACATATACACAAAAACACACAAAACACACACAAAACACACACATCCTCTACAGCAGCAGGTACATATACACAAAAACACACAAAACACACACAAAAACACACACAAAACACACACATCCTCTACAGCAGCAGGTACATATACACAAAAACACACAAAAACACACACAAAAACACACACATCCTCTACAGCAGCAGGTACATATACACAAAAACACACAAAACACACACAAAAACACACACAAAAACACACACATCCTCTACAGCAGCAGGTACATATACACAAAAACACACAAAACACACACAAAACACACACATCCTCTACAGCAGCAGGTACATATACACAAAAACACACAAAACACACACACAAAAACACACACAAAACACACACAAAAACACACACAAAACACACACATCCTCTACAGCAGCAGGTACATATACACAAAAACACACAAAACACACACAAACACACACAAAAACACACACAAAACACACAAAACACACACAAAAACACACACAAAACACACAAAACACACACATCCTCTACAGCAGCAGGTACATATACACAAAAACACACAAAACACACACAAAACACACAAAAACACACACATCCTCTACAGCAGCAGGTACATATACACAAAAACACACAAAACACAACACACAAAACACACAAAACACACACAAAACACACACAAAACACACACATCCTCTACAGCAGCAGGTACATATACACAAAAACACACAAAACACACACAAAAACACACAAAACACACACAAAAACACACAAAACACACACAAAACACACACATCCTCTACAGCAGCAGGTACATATACACAAAACACACACAAAAACACACAAAACACACACACACAACTTTATAACACACAGAGTAACTGATTCTTTGCAGTGATGTCACTTCTCTCTGGTCAGAATGTGTAAAATTAAAACTCAGATTTAATCTGAGTAACAAAGCTTCAGACAGAGCAGTGCTCACAGTTAACATCACACCGTCTGACAATGTTGATGACATCAGTTGCAAAATATAAATAGGCCAACCAGACTGTTGTTATTCTTCACAAATAAATGATAAATAATGTTGTAATGTTGCAGGGTGTTTTCCATGAAGTGAGTTCAAGCTAAATCCTGATTTAGTTGCTCAATCCTGGTTTATCAAAGCCTCAGTTTCACCAAAGTGACTGACCAGAGGCGACCTGAGTTTCTGCAGTAAAAAACACCCAGAAACAAACCTGCTCAGGACCACATGAACTGTCAAGATTACTTTAGCTCTGTCTCCAAGAACATCTAAAGAAACAGTTTAGTCAAAAGTTTCTGCATGAGCATCACAAGTTAGAGTCTGAAAAACCCCTGTGTTTGTCTTTGCACGTAAAGTGTCTTTGAAAAATGCTAAACAAGTGTTATGTTTTATACTGATGCATTTTATAAAGTGACGTTTATAATCACGTGTCCCTGGAGACTTTTACGGGTCGTACGCTCACACTCCTGTGTGTGTGGACACTGCACCAACCGTATAAAAGCCTGGGATCTTTATTCCATTAAAATCCTGTTGCAGGTGTGTTTGTTGTGAGGAGCGGAGCAGCTTCTCCTCACACACAGACGCTGGTTTGGAGTCTGAGGATGACTGTGGTTCTGTCTGTTCTCTCCTTCATCACGTCTGTACTCACTGTCAAACTGCAACCAGCTTGGCGTGGATTTCATCGTTTCTTCTAGGCTACATGTGAAGAGTTCAGTTGCACCTTCACTTTTACGCCTCTTTTACAAGGGGTCGGGCAACTTCATTCTCCGGGAGCATTAAAGGTTGTATAGAGGATTTTCCAAGGAACGAGAAATCCAGCGACTGTTTGTCCTTTTTCAAATGTTGCGCATGCGTGAAACCACCCCCCCTCCCCTACAGCTCCTACGTAGAAACACCTCCTCCCGCCTCCTCCTTACGCCAGAAACAGGTTTGTTTACAGCCGCTGCACATGACTTGTAAACAACTAACTACAGTGTTGGTTAGGCAAGACGGAGAAGAGCGGATCGGGCAGCGGGGACAGGAGCAGGAAAGGGGTGCAGAGAAGGTTGCGCGGAGATTCAGTGCGAATGAACTAGCTACAACACGCAGCAGCAAGCGGACTCTTTCTTTGCCTTGAAAATTGACGTTTTCAGACATAGGATATCACATTCGTGTCCTGAAAAACGTTTGTCTCGCTCTTGGAAATAAAGTACGTTTTCATAATAAGCAGAAGTTTCCTGTCCAGGAGTAATTTGTGGACCAGTGCGTCAGTCTTTAGACCCTGCGTCTGCTTCAGTCGCGCCATCGCTGGAATGAATCTCCAAGAATCACCTTAGTTTGGCTTCGCTGCTTTTCCCCTTGTCTTCTTCTTTCACCTCAAAAACGGACTTTCTTTTGCGGCGAACTGCTCCTGGATTCTTGTCGCCATTGCAACAAACTTTGTGTGAACTGCGAGGAAGATATAGGTCAAAAAAAGCCGCTAAGAACTGTTGCGTTGGTGGAGTAAACAGCGTCTGTGCGTCTGTGGACTGCGTGACAGTCGTACGTAAACCACGTACCGACAGTGCGCAGGCAAGTCAGTTACACTAGAAACGTAGGGAGTTTGATTGACAGCCTGTCAGCTCACAGATAACGAGGCAGTGTCGTTATCTATTGGCAAATGTTTAGCCCCACCACGTCCAGAGTTGATGAATTTTTATTCTCTTTTTTTTGGTCATCATAATTACAAGGCGACTGCATCTATAATCTATCACTGACAATTTGAAACAAAAAAAAAACAAAAAAAATCCTCCATACAACCTTTAACCAGACTCCACACTCCACAGTCATCCTCTTGTCTGTGTCTTGGCTGTGGCTCCTCTCTCACTTAATCAGCCCATTAAAAAAGTCACACTTTGAGCCCATTTTCCGTGATGTCGTTGTTCCGTTGCTCTCGTCGTCTCAGAGTCACCGGCAGCGAACACAAAGTGCAGCTTAAACTTCAGGCCTGAATTCTCTTTGTTCAGACTCTGGTTTATTTCTGTCATGGCTCGAATTGAGGCTTAAACTGGAGATGGAGCTAGATTTCAAGATAAGTCTGGACTCGTTAAGCGACTTCGATGCTCCTTTGACGTTCTTCTCGCTGATGTTTGTGTAGAATCACCTCCACTGTGGCCTGTGACATGGACCTGACCAAGTACCCCATGGACGAGCAGGAGTGTATGCTGGACCTGGAGAGCTGTGAGTGCTACTGCGATATGTGTGATGTTCCTCCATGTTCTCCTGTCCTGTTCTTTCAGATGGTTGTGTGTGATGTTCCTCCATGTTCTCCTGTCCTGTTCTTTCAGATGGTTGTGTGTGATGTTCCTCCATGTTCTCCTGTCCTGTTCTTTCAGATGGTTGTGTGTGATGTTCCTTCATGTTCTCCTGTCCTGTTCTTTCAGATGGTTGTGTGTGATGTTCCTCCATGTTCTCCTGTCCTGTTCTTTCAGATGGTTGTGTGTGATGTTCCTTCATGTTCTCCTGTCCTGTTCTTTCAGATGGTTGTGTGTGATGTTCCTTCATGTTCTCCTGTCCTGTTCTTTCAGATGGTTGTGTGTGATGTTCCTTCATGTTCTCCTGTCCTGTTCTTTCAGATGGTTGTGTGTGATGTTCCTCCAAGATCTCGTGTCCTGTTCTTTCAGATGGTTGTGTGTGATGTTCCTTCATGTTCTCCTGTCCTGTTCTTTCAGATGGTTGTGTGTGATGTTCGTCCATGTTCTCCTGTCCTGTTCTTTCAGATGGTTGTGTGTGATGTTCCTCCATGTTCTCCTGTCCTGTTCTTTCAGATGGTTGTGTGTGATGTTCCTTCATGTTCTCCTGTCCTGTTCTTTCAGATGGTTGAGTGTGGTGTTCTTCTCCTGTCCTGTTCTTTCAGATGGTGTGTGTGATGTTCCTCCAAGATCTTGTGTCCTGTTCTTTCAGATGGTTGAGTGTGATGTTCCTCCATGTTCTCCTGTCTTGTTCTTTCAGATGGTTGTGTGATGTTCCTCCATGTTCTCCTGTCTTGTTCTTTCAGATGGTTGTGTGTGATGTTCCTCCATGTTCTCCTGTCCTGTTCTTTCAGATGGTTGTGTGTGATGTTCCTCCATGTTCTCCTGTCCTGTTCTTTCAGATGGTTGTGTGTGATGTTCCTCCATGTTCTCCTGTCCTGTTCTTTCAGATGGTTGTGTGTGATGTTCCTCCATGTTCTCCTGTCCTGTTCTTTCAGATGGTTGAGTGTGATGTTCCTTCATGTTCTCCTGTCCTGTTCTTTCAGATGGTTGTGTGTGATGTTCCTCCATGTTCTCCTGTCCTGTTCTTTCAGATGGTTGTGTGTGATGTTCCTCCATGTTCTCCTGTCCTGTTCTTTCAGATGGTTGAGTGTGATGTTCCTCCATGTTCTCCTGTCCTGTTCTTTCAGATGGTTTGTGTGATGTTCCTTCATGTTCTCCTGTCCTTGTTCTTTCAGATGGTTTGTGTGTGATGTTCCTTCATGTTCTCCTGTCCTGTTCTTTCAGATGGTTGTGTGTGATGTTCCTCCATGTTCTCCTGTCCTGTTTTTCAGATGGTTGTGTGTGATGTTCCTCCATGTTCTCCTGTCCTGTTCTTTCAGATGGTTGTGTGTGATGTTCCTCCATGTTCTCCTGTCCTGTTCTTTCAGATGGTTTGTGTGTGATGTTCCTTCATGTTCTCCTGTCCTGTTCTTTCAGATGGTTGTGTGTGATGTTCCTCCATGTTCTCCTGTCCTGTTCTTTCAGATGGTTGTGTGTGATGTTCCTCCATGTTCTCCTGTCCTGTTCTTTCAGATGGTTGTGTGTGATGTTCCTCCATGTTCTCCTGTTCTGTTCTTTCAGATGGTTGTGTGTGATGTTCCTTCATGTTCTCCTGTCCTGTTCTTTCAGATGGTTGTGTGTGATGTTCCTCCATGTTCTCCTGTCTTGTTCTTTCAGATGGTTGTGTGTGATGTTCCTCCATGTTCTCCTGTCCTGTTCTTTCAGATGGTTGTGTGTGATGTTCCTCCATGTTCTCCTGTCCTGTTCTTTCAGATGGTTGAGTGTGTGATGTTCCTCCATGTTCTCCTGTCCTGTTCTTTCAGATGGTTGTGTGTGATGTTCCTCCAAGATCTTGTGTCCTGTTCTTTCAGATGGTTGTGTGTGATGTTCCTCCATGTTCTCCTGTCCTGTTCTTTCAGATGGTTGTGTGTGATGTTCCTCCATGTTTCTCCTGTCCTGTTCTTTTCAGATGGTTGTGTGTGTGATGTTCCTCCATGTTCTCCTGTCCTGTTCTTTCAGATGGTTGTGTGTGATGTTCCTCCATGTTCTCCTGTCCTGTTCTTTCAGATGGTTGTGTGTGATGTTCCTCCATGTTCTCCTGTCCTGTTCTTTCAGATGGTTGTGTGTGATGTTCCTCCATGTTCTCCTGTCCTGTTCTTTCAGATGGTTGTGTGTGATGTTCCTCCATGTTCTCCTGTCCTGTTCTTTCAGATGGTTGTGTGTGATGTTCCTCCATGTTCTCCTGTCCTGTTCTTTCAGATGGTTGAGTGTGATGTTCCTCCATGTTCTCCTGTCCTGTTCTTTCAGATGGTTGTGTGTGATGTTCCTTCATGTTCTCCTGTCCTGTTCTTTCAGATGGTTGAGTGTGATGTTCCTCCATGTTCTCCTGTCCTGTTCTTTCAGATGGTTGTGTGTGATGTTCCTTCATGTTCTCCTGTCCTGTTCTTTCAGATGGTTGTGTGTGATGTTCCTTCATGTTCTCCTGTCCTGTTCTTTCAGATGGTTACTCCTCAGAGGACATCGTGTATCACTGGTCGGAGAGTCAGATGCACATCCACGGTCTGGACAAACTGGAGCTCTCCCAGTTCACCATCACGGACTATCGCTTCGTCACCGAGATGATGAACTCCAAATCAGGTGAGTTCAGGTCAGGTTTTGTCACTTTTCAGGTTTGATCTTTGAAGAATCGAGTCAGATCACAGTAAGAATGTCGGGTTTTCATGGTGTTTCTTGAGTTATAAAACCATCTGCAATTGAATAAATACAAAATAGGTTGGTTAAATGCCACACTGTGGAACATTTGAGCGGGATGAGTATTTGATGAACTCTCCTTAAAGGCACGACACCGGATTTTTACTCTCATTAAAACGTATAAAACACAGTGGAAGTTTATCTTCATTTTCCTTGCGTATTCAGAGCATCAGTTTATATTCCAGACGTTTTCTAGGATAATTCATGTGTTAATTTTGATTGTAAATAAATTATGATGCACTTTATTCAAATTTTAGTTTTAGCCGCTTAGTTTCGTTTACGATACCTGTTTTATAAAACCACGCAGAACTTTCCAACCATAAAAAGATAGAAACGTACTTTTTATCCCTTGAAAAGCTCAGGGTTGCGACGTTCCAAGTATATTTCTGGCATTTTCCTTGCATTTCCGTACGTGATGATGTTGAGCAGGGTCCAAACTTTTATCTTCAAGGGCCACAGATCTAAACACAGGTGAAGCAGAGGCTGATCGAGGCCTGGAGACTGAGCTCAATACAGTGAAGAATTTAAGTATGTGCAAGTTTAACATATTAGAATGAACTTTTATTCACGCTAAGATCCTTAAAACCAAACACTCAATATTAAATATCAGCTTTATCCAGGTAGATTTTCAAAAAAATTGCTGTAAAATGCACATTTTTAATTGATGCAATTTAATTTGGGCCAATTCACCTGGAAGTCTGAGGGCCAAGAAAAATGTGTCTGAGGGCCGCATTTGGCCCACGGGCCATAGTTTGGACAGACAAACCGAGTGTCCAATAGGAACATTGTTTTCCTCCAAACACATGTAAAGGGGTTATTGCACTTTTTTTTGAGGCAATAAGGAGATTTTAAGTTTTACTTACAGACTTGAAATTTTTTGTACTTTTGTAGTTAAGGCCCAAAATGTATCTTTTTTTTTTATATGTCCAAAGGTTTATACATGTTTGCTGTGTGTTTTGTATGAAAGAGTGTGAATTTTATTTATTTATTTATTTTCATTTGTATTTCTGGTCCTGTAGTTTTTATTACAGCCACATGATGCAAGTACAGCAGCAGATTGTGAAATAACAGGATGTATAAGAAAGACTTCATTCTTTAGGGCTAAAAGGGGGAGAGAACAAATGTTCTAAATTTACTCTTAGGTCTTGAAGGGTTAAACGGTAGTTTCCATAATGAACTTGGCTCTAGTGTGTACTATTGTACTACAGTACAGATACAGATAGTACAGTAGTACACACTACTGTGTACTATTGTACTACAGTACAGATACAGATAGTACAGTAGTACACACTACTGTGTACTATTGTACTACAGTACAGATACAGATAGTACAGTAGTACTGTGTACTATTGTACTACAGTACAGATACAGATAGTACAGTAGTACACAGTAGTGTGTACTATTGTACTATCTGTATCTGGTCCCAAACACGATGAGTTTATAAAAGCTTTTCACAATTTTCAGAGACCAGGATGAAGATTTGCTGTGACAGTAAATCTAGCAACAAGTAGCATGCTAATAGCACATTTCCTGTTTATCAGACAATAATACACTTTATAATTATACTTATTTTGACCCCAAGAGCTGCTTAGACCAGGCTGGCACCACATCTTATACTCAGAATAGTTCCCTTTAATCAAAAAATATTAGTTAAAATTACTCAAAAAGAAGATCATGTTACAGCGACTTGACATAATTAAATTAGTAGGACTATTTCTAAAACTTTGAGTAAACACAACTTAATCAGTTTAATTTAAACGTTCAGGTTTACAGTAATTTATATTTGTGCTGATGTGAGACACTTTTACTTAAACACATGGAAAATCATTATGAACTGATCGACCCTTTTTCAATCCTGTGTTCATATCGTGGATAGAAACATCAGATCTCCGACTTGTCTTGAACGCACCGTCACTGCTCGACTTTTATCCTCTTTCTCCATCATTCCACGGACCGTTACCATGGAAACTGCAGCTCACAGCTCAGCGCTCGTTAGTTTTAACAGCAGCCGTGAAGGCGAGAAAGAATACAGCGCTTTAAAACCGTCTGTAAACCTTTACCCCGTCTGAAGGCTCCAGAGGAAAACCCCGAGATCTGCTCCTGTGTCCTGCTGTACGAGCCGCACTGTCCCCTGAAGCATCTGTGGAACTCTGGCTCCCCCTGGTGGAATAAGAAACAAACAGCAGGAAGGATCATTTAGACATAATGTAAACGTGTCTTTGTAAAACAGTGTTAATGTGGAGGGTTAATAGTGTTGGGAAGGTGACTTTTAAAATGTAATCCCCTACAGATTACAGATTACAGACCCCAAAATGTAGTTTGTAACATAATCCATTAAATTACTTAAAGTGAGTAATGTAATTTGATTACTTTGGATTACTTGATATTGTCCTGCTTTTTAAAACGACATGAATGTAGCAAACACATCCTGATAGAGAAATGATTTTTATATGAGACACTGCTGCCTTCAGTTATGTCCACCTACTGTTAAGTGTCATGTTGTTTAGACCTGGTTTAGACCTGGTTTTAGACCTGTTTTAGTCCTGGTTTAGACCTGGTTTAGTCCTGTTTTTAGACCTGGTTTTAGTCCTAGTTTAGACCTGCATTAGACCTGCTTTAGTCCTGGTTTAGTCCTGCTTTAGTCCTGGTTTTAGTCCTGGTTTAGTCCTGTTTTTAGTCCTGGTTTAGTCCTGCTTTTAGACCTGGTTTATTCCTAGTTTAATCCTATTTTAGGACTGACACCGGGACCAGAGCGGGATCAGATTGGGACCAGACCAGGACTGAGACAGGAACCAGACCAGGACTGAGACTGATTTAGTCCTGGTTCAGTCCTGGTTCAGTTTGGCATCACAGTTTAAGTCACAAAAATGGGAAACTAATCATTATCTGTTTATTTTGGTAAGAAAATAGTTTTTTTTTTTTTTGTTTTATTATTTTTGGTTTTATTTTGAAAAACAAATGAATGACACATGGATCTGTTTTTAAAGTGAATATAGGTCAGTCTGTTAGGTAAGAGTCTGTGTGTGTCTGTGTTCTGCAGCCGGTCGGTTTCCTCGGTTGAGTCTTCGTTTCCAGCTCCGGAGGAACAGAGGAGTTTACATCATCCAGTCGTACATGCCGTCCATCCTGCTCGTCGCCATGTCCTGGGTCTCCTTCTGGATCAGCCAATCAGCCGTCCCCGCTCGAGTCTCTCTGGGTACGTCCCATTTACACAAGTTTACACGACTGAACCTGAACTGAAACTGAACCTGCAGATCATTAGAATGTGTTTACAGCACAGGTGTCAAACATAAGGCCCGGGGGCCAGATCCGGCCCTCCAAGACCTTTAACCCGGCCCTCGGCTGATTTTCTACTAAAATATTTTAATCATATTTTCTATTAAAATATTGGTAATTTTCTGCGGTGCTGAGCATATCAGCGTCTCCAGCGTCTCTGTACGTGGCCCCTCCCACCAGAGCAGCACAAATGAAGACTTGTCTCTTTCCAAACGCTCTTAAAGGACGATCGTTTTGACTGTTGACCGTGACACCCTCATCAGAAAAATGTCCAACATGAGAAAAGTGGAGCCGAGTGCAGGATTTTACAACAAAAATTGACTTATTCCTATTTTCATATAAGTTCATGTTAAAACATTGTGTTGAAATAGCATTTTTTTTTCCATAATATTATAATATTTTGTAAAAAAAAGAGTTAATCAATTAAAAAAAGATTTCTGTAATAGATTTGCGTTTTTCTGCACAAATATTTGAACTTATTGTTAGTTTTGGGGTTTATATGACATGAGTTTTCTGATCCGGCCCCTTTGGGATCAAAGTCGGTTGGATACGGCCCCCGGACCAAAATGAGTTTGACACTCCTGGTTTACAGGTTTAACAAGTCCTCACAAAGCACCACACTGTAGTTTATTCATCACTCATTCACTCCACACTCTGTCGTAGCCACAGCTGCCCTGGCAGAAGTGAGACTGTCAATCTGCACCATCGGCTCCTTTGACCAACACCGTCACTCACACACACCACGTTCACACTCGGCAAAGTGGGTGACGTGTCTTGTCTAACACACGGGTGTTTTTTACACGGGGCCACATGAAGAGTGCAGAGGGTCAAAAGACTTAACTCACTTCCTCCTGCTCCTCTGGGGCGACTCGAGGTGTTCGCAGACCAGAGACATAGACTGTGTTCAGGTTTAGTTCTAGTCCAGTCCTGGTTTAGTTTAGTCCTGTTTTAGTCCTGTTTTAGTCCTGGTTTAGTCCTGGTTTAGTCCTGTTTTTTAGTTTAGTCCTGGTTTAGTTTAGTCCTGGTTTAGTCCTGTTTTAGTCCTGTTTAGTCCTGGTTTAGTCCTGTTTTAGTCCTGTTTTTAGTCCTGTTTTAGTCCTGGTTTAGTCCTGTTTTAGTCCTGGTTTAGTCCTGTTTTAGTCCTGTTTTAGTCCTGGTTTAGTCCTGGTTTAGTCCTAGTTTAGTCCTGGTTTAGTCCTGTTTAGTCCTAGTCCAGTCCTGGTTTAGTCCTTGTTTAGTCCTGTTTTAGTCCTGGTTTAGTCCTGTTTAGTCCTTGTTTAGTCCTGTTTTAGTCCTAGTTTTAGTCCTGGTTTAGTCCCTGGTTTAGTCCTAGTTTTAGTCCTAGTTTTAGTCCTGGTTTAGTCCTGGTTTTAGTCCTAGTTTAGTCCTGTTTAGTCCTGGTTTAGTCCTGTTTTAGTCCTGTTTAGTCCTAGTTTTAGTCCTGGTTTAGTCCTGTTTTAGTCCTGGTTAGTCCTAGTTTAGTCCGTTTAGTCCTGTTTAGTCCTGGTTTAGTCCTAGTTTAGTCCTGGTTTAGTCCTGTTTTAGTCCTGGGAAAAAAAAAAGTGTGAATTGAAGCCGTTGGAGGCGCCTGCAGTTGTGTTTGTGTTTCATACAAACGTCTCTCCCGTCCCCGTCCCCCCCCGTCCCCCGTCCCCCGTCTCCCGTCCCCCCCCCGTCCCCCGTCCCCCGTCTCCCGTCTCCCGTCCCCGTCCCCGTCCCCCGTCCCGTCCCGTCCCGTCCCCCGTCCCCGTCCCCGTCCCCCGTCCCGTCTCCCGTCCCCGTCCCCGTCCCCCGTCCCCCGTCCCCGTCCCCGTCCCCGTCCCCGTCCCCCGTCTCCCGTCTCCCCGTCCCGTCCCGTCTCCCGTCTCCCGTCTCCCGTCCCCCGTCCCCCGTCCCGTCCCTCCCGTCTCCCGTCCCCCGTCTCCCGTCTCCCGTCCCGTCCCCCGTCCCCCGTCCCCCGTCCCCGTCCCCGTCCCCGTCCCCGTCTCCCGTCCCCCGTCCCCCGTCTCCCGTCCCCGTCCCGTCCCGTCTCCCGTCTCCCGTCCCCCTCCCCCGTCGTCCTTCAGGCATCACGACGGTTCTGACCATGACCACGCTGATGGTCAGCGCTCGCTCGTCTCTGCCCCGAGCCTCGGCCATCAAGGCCCTGGACGTGTACTTCTGGATCTGTTACGTGTTCGTGTTCGCCGCGCTCATCGAATACGCCTTCGCCCACTACAACGCCGACTACAGGCTCAAGGAGAAGGCCAAGGTCAAGGCCAAGCAGCTGGGCTCTGAGGTGAGGCCAGCGGGGGGCGACAGAGAGACGCTTTCTACAATAATCCACCTGTTTATTTTAGTTGTAAATAAATGATGTTTTGTATTTTATTCTTTTAATTTATTTTGTATTTAGTTTTAGCTGCTTAGTCTGGAGTTTAACCCGATGATGACACACTCCCTCTCTCTATCTCTTCATCTCTATTTCTTCCTCTCTCTTTATATCTCTCTCTCCATCCATATCTCTTTCTCTCTCTCTATCTCTCCCTCCATCTCTCTTTATCACTCCCCCTCTCTCTTTATCTTTCCCTCTCTCTACCTCTCTCTTTTCCTCCCTCCCTCCCTCCCTCTCTTTTTATCTCTCAACCACCACTTTCTCCCTGTCCATTTCCCTCTCTCTTTCTCTCTCCTTTTTTCCCTCTCTTTGTCCATCTCTTTCTCTCTCTCCCTCTCTGTCTCTTTATCTCTCCCTCCCTCTTCTTCCTTCTTACCTCGTTATTTCCCTCTCTCCCTCTCTTTCTCCCACTCTCTTTCTCCCCCCCTCTCTCTCTCCCTCTCTTTCCCTCTTTATCTCTCCCTCCCTCTCTCTCTCTTCATCTCCGTCTCTCTCTCTCCCTCTCTCTCTCTCCCTCCCTCTCTCTCTCTCTCTTTATCTCTCCTTTTTCCCCCTCTCTTTGTCCATCTCTCTCTCATCTCTCTCCTCTCTCTCTCCCTCCATCTCCCTCTCTCTTCTCTCTCCTCTCTCTCTCCCTCTCTCTTTCTCTCTCTCCCTCCCATCCTCTCTCTTTATCTCTCCTTTTTCCCCTCTCTTTGTCCATCTCTCTCTCTCCCCTTTCTCTCTTTTTTTCCCTCTTTTTCTCTCCTCTCTCTCCTCCCTCTCTCCTCTCCCTCCCTCCCTTCTCTCCTCTCTCATCTCTCCCCTCTCTTTGTCTCCTCTCTCTCTCTCTCCCTCTCTCTCTCTCTCCCCTCTCTCTTTTTCCCTCTCTTTTCTCTTCTCTCCTCTCTCCCTCCTCTCTTCTCTCCCTCCATCTCTCCTCTCTCCCTCTCTCTTTCTCTCCTTCTCCCCTCTCTTTGTCCCTCTCTCTCTCTCTCTTCTCTGTCTCCCTCTCTCTCTCCCTCCCTCCTCCCTCGTTCTCCTCAGGCGGTGGTGAAAAACGGGAAGCAGGCGATGGTTCTCTTCTCTCTGTCGGTGACGGGGATGAACCAGGGCGTGGTCATCTCCAACCGCCAGCGCCCGTCGCAGCGTCCCAGCGGGCAGATCCCGGGCGAGGGCCCCGCGGAGCCGCCCGAGGAGCGCCGCCGGACCCCGCCGCCGCACCCGCCGCCGCAGCCGCCGCAGCCCGACGACGCCCGGCCCGACCGCAAGTGCTGCTCCAAGTGCGCGTGCAAACCCATCGACGCCGACACCATCGACATCTACGCCCGCGCCGTCTTCCCCTTCACCTTCGCCCTCGTCAACGTCATCTACTGGGTCGCCTACACCATGTGAGGCCGGGAGGGGGCGCCGTCACCGGAAAAACGCCAGCAACTCCGGCGCGTCCAGCTCCAGAAGAACCCGCTTATTTTGTCGTTTGGCGAGTTTTGCCCGAGGACACAGCGGGAAAAACGCCCAAAACGCCCAAACGCCAAACTCTTTAACGGCATGTTCGGGGAGAGAAGATTTCCGTTTTCCGTCGGCGCGTGAGCTTCTGGCGAGAGGACGGACGCTTCACCGACTGCGCCACTCTTATGACGGACGGAAAAAGGCGGTACGCTTCTGCTCGCGGGGACTTCGTAAACTCGAGGGGGATTTGTGAATAACGCCGGCGTGTTTTGTTTCAGAGAACTACAGTTACGTTTTAGAACTTTTAACCTACGGAGTGCGAAAGATTTCAGAAATATTCGTGTGCGTGCGACAGAAATTCAAGAATATTTGTCTGAAGTTGAGCGTAAAATAAAAATTCGTAAACTCTGGAGTGAGTCGAGTCGAGCGTAAAAATGTTTTGTGTGAATTTTATCATCAGAATATGAAGTGAAAAGTGACGACGTCAAGAATTAAAATCTTCAAATGAAAATTTACAATTACGCTTTCGTTTGGACCTTGTTTAGTTCTGGTTTTAGTCCTGGTTCAGACCTGGTTTAGTCCTGGTTTAGTCCTGGTTTTAGAGTCCTGGTTTAGTCCTGGTTTAGACCTGGTTTAGTCCTGGTTTTAGTCCTGGTTTAGACCTGGTTTGGTCCTGGTTTAGTCCTGGTTTAGTCCTGGTTTAGTCCTGGTTTAGACCTGGTTTGGTCCTGGTTTAGACCTGGTTTAGTCCTGGTTTAGACCTGGTTTAGTCCTGGTTTAGTCCTGGTTTAGTCCTGGTTTAGTCCTGGTTTGGTCCTGGTTTAGACCTGGTTTAGTCCTGGTTTAGTCCTGGTTTAGACCTGGTTTAGTCCTGGTTTAGTCCTGGTTTTAGTCCTGGTTTAGACCTGGTTTGGTCCTGGTTTAGACCTGTTTTAGTCCTGGTTTAGTCCTGGTTTAGACCTGGTTTAGTCCTGGTTTAGACCTGGTTTAGACCTGGTTTAGTCCTGGTTTAGTCCTGTTGTAAATGTTCATTTCGTGATAATTTTTGATCTCGTCACTTTTTACTTTTCTCTTGATATTCTGATAATAAAATACACACACGACTCGACTCATTTGAAAATGTACAAATATTTATTTTTTGCTCAACTTCAGTCAAACACCCTCAGATTTCTTATTCCATATTTAACCTCTGAGGAAACGTCATAAAAACTAAATAAATATGATTTTAGATTAAAATAAGATAAAAGGACAATGGAGGAAGTTGAGACTCTTAAAGGTCCAACGTGTCACTGAGGTGGAGGGTTTTTCACAAACATGTAACACAAGAATTCTACTATAATACTAGTACTATACTATACTATAGTACACTATATACTATACTAATACTAATACTACTGTTCTACTAATACTGTGTCCAGGCTCACTTCTCCACAGAGCCGAACAGTAACGTGATCCATTGTGATCACCAACAGGGCTGAGTGTCGTTGAGAAGTTGCTGATACGACACATACCTCGATACATAAGCTACGATACGATTCGATAATAAAAATATTGAAATATTGATATATCGTTCTGTTTAATGTGCTGATACAGTATCGATATCATGGGCAGTTGTATCGATATATCACCAAGAGTATTTTTTGGTGTATTTTACTAAATTATTTCATTACAGAGCTTCAGTTTTGTTGTTTGTTTGGAGCAAACGTGTCAAACTCAGATTCACATTGGGCCAAAATTAAAAACTGGGACAAAATCGTGGGCCAAACTAAATATTTATTGAAAATTTTCAACAACATCTGCATGTTTTCTCTTTCGAGATATGTAATTTAAACCTTTTCTTATTCAAACAAATGTTTAATAATAGTTTTGCTTAAACATTGAATCCAGAACATATAAATAATAACATTTTAAATGAATAATGTCTCTGTAGTCGATCTGTAGTCGGCGTGCAGCTCTAATACAGATTTGATCTTGTGGGCCAAATATAATTATATCACGGCCCAAATTTGACCCCTGGGCCTGAATTTGACACTCCTGGTTCAGAGGAAGAAAACTCATTTATTTGAAACATTTGACATTTTCACTGTTTTGATGATTAAAATGTTTGTGTTTCATATGAACTTTGCACAAGTAGTGGTTTAACAAAGACTTTTAGTGTCACAGACATGACTTTAGTCTTCATTTTTTATTGAACTGTATCGAACTGAAAACTCACTGTATCGAGGTGTGTATTTTATCGGCAACTTCTTAATTATACTATGATACTAAACCTTTACTAAGTTTGTGCAAAGTGAACATAAAAAACACCATTTTACGCATCAAAAACGTGAAAATGTCAACCCAGTTTTTACTCTTACACAAAATAATGTTGTAAAATAAACCTAAAAACACAAAGATGAAAAAAACTGAGGCTCAAAAAGTACAAAAATAATGAAAAGCTTTTAATCCCACATGTGAAATAAAGTTAAAATCTCACCAACACGTTTCAGTGTTTCAGCCTACGTGTCCCATCATGCACCAGGGGAACATGTGACCTACACCTCTGACTTTAAACCTGCTCCGTGACAGAATCTCCAGTTTGTCCTGATGAAGACGAAGAATCGAAACACGTGATTTTGAAATTATGAAACTTTTTAATTATTTTGTATTTTTTGAGCCTCAGTTTTTTCAGTTTTGTGTTTGAAACTGAAGACAAAAAGGACAATTCTGCACAATCTAGAGCTCCTGATCCCAAAAGTTTATACCTAAAAATACTCTTGGCGATATATCGAAACAGCAGCCCGCAGTATCGATACTGTATAATCAAATTAAACTACACGATATATCGATACTACTGTATTTTTGCACGTTCCTAATACCCGAGTTCATCTGTGAAATAATCAAAGATGTCAAAATCAAAATTATAATAAAATCAATGTAAATCCGTCACGTCTCCACGGCGACGAGCAGGCGCCAGACCCTCCACCGGAAAAGTTACACAGTGCGCCTTTACCCCGAAACCCGACTGAACCTTGTAAAGTTTTCACGGACAGTAGTTCTGCTGTAAACGCACAGAGGGGGGCGACACTCACGAAACAAATCACAGAAATACCAAAAATATACATAAATAAGCCTAAATAAGCTCCTCCCCCCATGTCTCTAGTGGTCGTTCCAGGTACTGCAGCTTTTCTGGGAGTTTGGGCCCAGAAAGATTTATCCCTCGCAGCGAAATGCATTTTTTTTTAAAGAATGCAAACTGCTCGTGTTCTGTTAACGCATCGACAACTTGCACAAAAGTCGGATTTTGTAGGATTATTTTCTATTTTCACAACGTCAACTTTAAAAAATGTTTAAATCCTCAAAGCGCCTAAAAGTTCCAGATTTTCAAGATCAAAAAGTGGGATTCTCTCGGTTTGTGGTGATTGGTAAAAATAAAATTGTAAAACGAGTGCGTAATTAAGGAAGAACTATGTACATGTACATGTCTGCACTCGGCCCAAGCACGATGAACATGTGAGTCATTATAGTCACATTTTCTTTGTGTTTAGTCGTTTTTAAGCAGCTTTTCTGTATTTTACCAGCCTGATTCATCAGCTGGTTTCACTTGGTGGAAACCGTGTGACCTCGCAGCGTTAGGATTCGTTCGCTCGACAGTCGCTGCTGTTTGGCCGTGACGTTTGTAATGCTCCAAATCCTGTAAGAAGAAGAATCCGTGCGTCGTTCGTTCATTCGTTTTTCAATATAAAACCAAAAATAAGAAAACTAAAAAACAACAGTTTTCTTCATTATTTGTCTCCAAAACCAAAATGAAAAACAGATAATGATTCATTTTTTCAGTTTTCAATTTTGTGTTTAAATGAAAAATGGAAAAAAATGGATAACAGACGTTTCCCGTTTACGTGACTCCCGTGACTGCAACGCCGGACTGAACCAGGACTGATCCAGGTCCAGGACCAGAGCGGGACCAGAGCGGGACCAGAGTGGGACCAGAGTGGGACCAGAGTGGGACCAGAGTGGGACCAGAGTGGACTCCGAGCTTTGACTCTGAGCCTCCGCGGGGTCCGAGCCTCAGCTTCAAGCTCCGGCCCTGCAGTGGGATCTGAGCCTCTGGTCTCGGTCTCAGTCCCTGTCTGGTCCTGGTCTGGTCCCGGACCTGGATCAGTCCTGACTAGTATTTTACTCAAACAAATGACAGTTTAGGTCTTGCTTTACAGTTTGCAGGGATAAAATTGGTCAAAAGTAGAGACACCTGGGACATTTCTTGTATAAAACTGGGACAAATCAGTGGTTTTGTATAAATCTGCTGGGACGGGGGACACAGACTCAAAACTGGGACTGTCCCGGGTCGACAGAGACTCTGGTCGCTCTGGCTCTCGCTCTGATTGGTCCAAACGCTCCACGAAGGTTCGTATCAGGACCATTCTGTCATTATAAACACGTCGTCTGCTCGTTCTGCAAGGAAATATGAAACAGTTTTTGCAGTTTATTCAAAAGTTGCTTGAAAATACGTGACTTTTCTTAGTTCACGTCGCTTAAAAACCCAACACTTACTTTGCTTTTTACTGAATTTGTGACACAAGAAATTACCAAGACATTTGAAAAACCTTCTCTAACACAGTCCACAGTCCGCGGCGTGCTCTTGTGGCTGAGTCGCCCCCCTCTGTGCCGTGCATGTGCGACAGGAGCTTCTCTGTGGATGATGTGTAAATAGTCTGAGTCTCTTCTGTCTCTCTGTACCTGTAGGATCTTTATAGACTCCAGTTTACTCACATAATAAACGTATTGACCAACACGAGGCTCCGGTGTCATTTGTATCGACCGCTGATCAGGAAGTGCGCGTTAGCATGCTCCAGGTGCATATAAGGTAAGTGTGGGATAAGTTTGAAACACTGCAAACGGTTTAAACTGTTCTGTTTTTGAGTCTGTCTTCAGGGAGATTTGAACTTGTGAACTTGTGGTCAGGGGGCGAGTGCTTAACCGACTGTGTCACTGTTACTGCTGAGAACTTTAAAGAGCCGATATCACCAGTGTTGGGGAGTAACAGATTACATGTACCGGAGTTAAGTAATCAGAGTACAGATTATGAGTAACTGTATTCAGTTACAGTTACTGTTTCAGTGAGTGGTAATTGGATTACAGTTACTTTAATGAAATAAATGGATTACACAGAGGGATTTTCCTTTTTTAACATTTTGGGCTAAACCAGGACTAAACCAGGTCTAAAATCAGGTCTAAAACCAGATCTAAACCAGGTCTAAACCAGGTCTAAACCAGGACTAAAACCAGTCTAAACCAGGTCTAAACCAGATCTAAACCAGGTCTAAACCAGGACTAAACCAGGTCTAAACCAGGTCTAAACCAGGTCTAAAACCAGGTCTAAACCAGGTCTAAACCAGGTCTAAACCAGGACTAAACCAGGTCTAAACCAGGTCTAAACCAGGTCTAAAACCAGGTCTAAAACCAGGTCTAAACCAGGACTAAACCAGGTCTAAACCAGGTCTAAAACCAGGTCTAAACCAGGACTAAAACCAGGTCTAAACCAGGTCTAAAACCAGGTCTAAACCAGGTCTAAAACCAGGTCTAAACCAGGTCTAAACCAGGTCTAAACCAGGTCTAAACCAGGTCTAAACCAGGTCTAAAACCAGGTCTAAAACCAGGTCTAAACCAGGACTAAACCAGGTCTAAACCAGGTCTAAACCAGGTCTAAACCAGGTCTAAAACCAGGTCTAAAATCAGGTCTAAAACCAGGTTCTTTCTTCTATCAATAATATTTTTAATTTGGTTCAGTAAAGTTTGGACTTTTTATTTTCTTTTATCAGATAAAACTTCTTATGTGAAGATTTCCTCGTCTTTGTTTCTCTACAGAAAATCAAGTAATCCAAAGTATTCAGATTACATTACTCACTTTAAGTAATTTACAAACTACATTTTGGGGTTTGTAATCTGTAATCTGTAGGAGAAAACATTTTAAAAGTCATCTTCACAACACTGACTATATTACACTTTTTTATGTTTTACTGTCAGGATTTTTGGAACAAATAAAACAACAAATATGATGTTGATTTGTGCTTAATATAAAAATGTCACGTTCTAATCTTCCTCAGTCACTGTTTTACAAAATATTTAATCAATATTTATGCTCAAATATGAAACCGATTTGTTCTAAATGTTCCACTTTTCTACACAGATTTGTACTTTTCTTACTCCCTTCAGATCCCAAAAGTGTGATTCATGTTTAAGGTTTTGTCGCCATCTGCTGGACACAAGACGTCACTTCATTCAGCTACAGGAGTGCAGCCGACACTGAGTTTAAGTCAGAGAAATGTCACTTTATGATGAAAAATTTTACAAAACAAACTAAATTCTATCACCACACAGTGTCTTATGTCTGTGTTCACGTAAACATGTTCAAATAAAACGTCAGTAAAAGTCGTTTCAGTTCAAAATGAGCTCCTGGTTACTGGGTACATTAGTACTTTTACTCACGCAGTACTCTGTGTGACTCTGGAGTAAAAGTTTTTGTCTGACATTTGGGAGTTTGCGGCGTTGGAAAAAAAGTGTGAATTAAAAACATGTTTTTTGTGAACACAGGAGCCGTTCTGTTTGTTCAGATCACAGACACTGGGTCATGTTCAAATATTCATGCTCCTCCTGCTCCTCCAGCCTCAGCGCCGCTTCACCCACTTCACTGAGGCCCCTGGGCACGAGGCTCCGAGGCCCAGGGCCCCCGGGTGTGGGGTAAAAGAGGAGGCTCGGGTCACGGCGGGACACAGATTGAGGACAGTCTGTCTGGTCTGCTTTTATTGTCTTAAACATTATGGATTTAAATATTTCTCACTTCATTTGTTTCGTCCGTTTATTGGGACTCGATGATAAAAATCATTGTGTTTTGCTCATTACAGTTTTTCTCTGGACTTTACAGACTCTGAAACACAAACTAAAAGGCATTTTATCACAGAACAGTGACTTTAATAAATCAATGTTGTTAAAAAAAACAAATCGCACTCTGTGATTTTCTCAGTTTTACAGTTTATGTGTAAAGAGTCTTCAGCAAAATCCTCCTGATCCTGACACAGCTCAGACTCAAACTGTCCAACATCTACTCAACTAAACTCAACTAAACTAAACTCAACTAAAACTAAACTAAAGGTAAAAGGAGCTGTGAACCTGAAAACTACCACTTCATGACATCACAAGGTGGAACAGAGCATTTTGAGCTTTGGAGATGTAGACAGACCAAAAATAAAGATTTACTCAAACATGACAAGAGAACGTTTTGCATAACATAAAACTGTTTAAAAAATATATATAATTCCAGTGGTCGGGTTTTTCAATTACAGATGCTTTTATGGCTCAAAAATGCCTAGAAAAACAGACATTCTGACTGAGAGTGGGGTCGCCTCTCCACAGATCTGACCTGGACCTTGGTCTGGTTTGGTCCTGCAGGTGTTTAACAGACTGACTTTTCTGGTGGAGAATCTGTCAAATCCTTTTCTTCCTGGGGATGTTATGTTTGTCTAGAACAGAAGTTTTGAATGAAATCAGGACTAAACCAGGACTAAACCAGGACTAAAACCAGGACTAAACCAGGACTAAAACCAGGACTAAACCAGGACTAAACCAGGACTAAAACCAGGACTAAAAACCAGGACTAAAACCAGGAACTAAACCAGGACTAAACCAGGACTAAAACCAGGTCTAAACCAGGACTAAACCAGGACTAAAACCATGACTAAAACCATGACTAAAACAGGACTAAACTGGGACTAAACCGGGACTAAACCAGGTCTGAACCAGGACTAAACCAGAACTAAAACTAGGTCAAACCAGGACTAAACCAGGTCTGAACCAGGACTAAAACCAGGATTAAACCAGGACTAAACCAGAACTAAACCCTGACTAAAACCAAGACTAAAACCATGACTAAAACAGGACTAAACTGTGACTAAACCGGGTCTAAACCAGGTCTAAACCAGGTCTAAACCAGAACTAAAACCAGGTCAAACCAGGACTAAACCAGGACTTAACCAAAACTAAAACCAGACCCCCAGATGAAAATTTACACAGTGCACGTTTGTCCGTGGACCTTTCAGCTGTACAGTTTCTCCTCACTCTCTCTCTTGTCTCTGGACCTTTCAAATCAGGTCTAAACCAGGACTAAACCAGGACTAAACCAGGACTAAACCAGAACTAAACCAGGACTAAAACCAGGACTAAACTAGGACTAAACCAGAACTTAAACCAGAACTAAAACCAGGTCTAAACCAGACTAAAACCAGAACTAAATCCAGGACTAAAACCAGGACTAAACTAGGACTAAACCAGGTCTAAACCAGAACTAAAACCAGGACTAAACCAGGAAACTAAAACCAGGTCTAAAACCAGGACTAAGCAAGGTCTAAAATCAGGACTAAACCAGGACTAAACAAGAACTTTACCAGGTCTAAATCAGGACTAAAATCAGAACTAAAACCAGGATTAAAAGCTCCACAGTGCACTTTAGTCTCTGGACCTTTCAGCTGTACAGTCTCTGGCCTCTCCTCGTCGTGTTTGTTTACTCTCTCCATCACCGCGGTTACGGCCTCGGCCCGGCTCCTTATTAAAACCCTAAATCGTTCCTGTGTCGCGGCTCGGACTCGGCTCCACTAACAGGCCGTTTAGTACCCAGAATGCACCGCTCCGCCGCCCGCGCCCGCCTCGATCCCTCACCTGGGACCGAGCGGCGACGATTTAAACAACACCATCGCTCAGAGGCGACTTTCCGCAGCTTCCCGTCGCGTTCTAATGAAGTTATCTTGTCAAAAAAAACGGAGCCGGAGCTGCGTTTTGTTTCGCTTTTGAATATTTAGAGCGTCTCCTCGAGAACACGGAGGCTCTACGTTACTCTGAACTGACTCTGGTGAGCTTTTCGTCACGTTATAATGAAGCTGCCTCCTCGAAAAACAGACCTGGAGTTTGACTTGTGTTTTGTTTCTTTCGCACGTCCTCATTAAGAGTCTGTCTGCACGGTCTGTTCTACCTTGTGACGTCATGAAGTGGTAGTTTTCACGTTAACAGCTCCTGGTGGATGGAGTTTAGACCTGGTTTAGACCTGGTTTAGTCCTGGTTTAGACCTGGTTTAGTCCTGGTTTAGACCTGGTTTAGTCCTGGTTTAGTCCTGTTTAGTCCTGGTTTAGATACCTGGTTTAGACCTGGTTTAGACCTGGTTTAGTCCTGGTTTAGTCCTGGTTTAGACCTGGTTTTAGTCCTGGTTTAGTCCTGGTTTAGTCCTGGTTTAGACCTGGTTTACCTGGTTTAGACCTGGTTTAGTAGACCTGGTTTAGTCCTGGTTTAGACCTGGTTTAGTCCTGGTTTAGACCTGGTTTAGTCCTGGTTTAGTCCTGGTTCAGTCCTGGTTTAGACCTGGTTTAGTCCTGGTTTAGACCTGGTTTAGTCCTGGTTTAGTCCTGGTTCAGTCCTGGTTTAGACCTGGTTTAGACAAGACTGAGTTTAGACTTGATTAGATTAGTTTAGTTTAGTTGTAATTTTTATGTTGCATCAAAACAACTTGGTTTAGTCCAAGTGTAGACCTGAATTAGACCTGGTTCAGTCTGGGTGTAGACCTGGTTTAGACCTGGTTCAGTCCTGGTTTAGACCTGGTTTAGACCTGGTTCAGTCTGGGTGTAGACCTGGTTTAAACCATAAAACCTTCAGGACATTATTTTGTGATTTAATCTCTTCACTTCGATTCAGTTCTTGGATCAGATTTGGCACAAACATTTGAAAACTTTCAGAGCGTCACTCTTAAATGAACTCCTTTGTAAACAATAGTTCCATAAAGTTCCAGAGTGTGGCTTTAAACGGCTTTTGTTTCATTCCATGTGTGCAAAAAGTGAAGCAAGATGTATTTTCATATTTTAAGTACAAAAAAAATCTTGTTTTGTTGACAGATAATTTTACTTGTGAAGTGAAATTTATTCAAATCAAGATGAAACTTTCTTCATTCAAGTCGTCTTAACTTGATTAGATTTGAGTTTTTGCAGTGTAGATTAAAGCTTCAGACAGAGCAGTGCCTCCAGTTAGCGTCACACCCATGAGCTGCACAGTATCAATAAACGACAAACCCTGTGTTGTTCGTCCACACGTCTCCCTCTTCATCCTCTCCCTCCTCTTCCTCTTCTCCGAGCAGAGCAGAGCCGCAGTCCCATTACTCAGTGTGGCTCTTACATAAGCTCCACTTTCAACTCCAAACCTCATTTAGCTCAAACGGAGCCGCACAAAGACGCTCACGTACGGAGCAGCGAGTCCGCGAACGCCTGCAGGGACAAGCGGCCGTCACACTTCACCGTCCAAGGCCAAACAGAGGAACTGAGGAACCGACTCACATCAATCCAGATGATTACGGCCGAGCGCAGAGTCTCTCCTGACACAGCAGCTCGGAACTCTGAACACCTGCAGGGTCAGGGCTCTGGGTATGAACACCTGCAGGGTCAGGGCTCTGGGTATGAACACCTGCAGGGTTCAAGGTACGAGTTTCACAGTCTGAACACGGAGCAGTCAGGAGGGCTCTCCGAACACCTGCAGGGTTCAAGGTACGAGTTTCAGACAGTCTGAACACCTGCAGGGTTCAAGGTACGAGTTTCACACAGTCTGAACACCTGCAGGGTTTAAGGTACGAGTTTCACACAGTCTGAACACCTGCAGGGTTCAAGGTATGAGTTTTACAGTCTGAACATGGAGCAGTCAGGAGGGCTCTCTGAACACCTGCAGGGTTCAAGGTACGAATTTCACACAGTCTGAATACCTGCAGGGTTCAAGGTATGAGTTTTACAGTCTGAACATGGAGCAGTCAGGAGGGCTCTCTGAACACCTGCAGGGTTCAAGGTACGAGTTTCAGACAGTCTGAACACCTGCAGGGTTCAAGGTACGAGTTTCACACAGTCTGAACACCTGCAGGGTTCAAGGTACAAGTTTCACACACTCTGAGCACCTGCAGGGTTCTTGGTATGAACACCTGCAGGGTTCAAGGTACAAGTTTCAGACAGTCTGAACACCTGCAGGGGTTCAAGGTACGAGTTTCACACAGTCTGAACACCTGCAGGGGTTCAAGGTACGAGTTTTACAGTCTGAACACCTGCAGGGTTCAAGGTATGAGTTTTACACAGTCTGAACACCTGCAGGGTTCAAGGTACGAGTTTCACACAGTCTGAACACCTGCAGGGTTCTTGGTATGAACACCTGCAGGGTTCAAGGTACGAGTTTCACACAGTTTGAACACCTGCAGGGTTCTGTGTATGAACAGCGGCAGGGTTTTATGTACAAGTTTCACATAGTATGAACACCTGCATGGTTCTTTGTATGAACAGCTGCAAGGTTCTAGGTACAAGTTTCAAGTTTCACATAGTATGAACACCTGCAGGGTTCTGTATGGGCTTGTTTCACACCTGGACGTCTTTCATCTTCACAGTTATGACAATGACATCAACTTTTAAGCCCCACCCACCAACTCCCACGATGTTTAGACCTGGTTTAGACCTGGTTTAGTCCCATTTTAGATCTGGTTTAGACCTGGTTTAGACTTGATTAGATTTGATTAGTTTATTTGAAAACAACTTGGTTTAGTCCAAGTGTAGACCTGAATTAGACCTGGTTCGGTTCCATTTTAGACCTGATTTAGAAGTGGTTTAGACAAGACTGAGTTTAGACTTGATTAGATTAGTTTAGTTTAGTTGTAATTTTTATGTTGCATCAAAACAACTTGGTTTAGTCCAAGTGTAGACCTGGTTTAGACCTGGTTCAGTCTGGGTGTAGACCTGGTTTAAACCATAAAACCTTCAGTACATTATTTTGTGTTTTAATCTCTTCACTTCGATTCAGTTCTTGGATCAGATTTGGCACAAACATTTGAAAACTTTCAGAGCGTCACTCTTAAATGAACTCCCATGTAAACAATAGTTCCATAAAGTTCCAGAGTGTGGCTTTAAACGGTCTTCATTCTGTTCAGACTTTTGGTGAGGAGCCGTTTGTGCCGGTTCCTCTTGATTTGATTGAACTTTGGCCTCATGTTTTCTTCAGAGACTCGACACAAAACTCACAAAAAAAAAAAAAAAAAAAAACAAAAACACTTGATTTAACCACAGTCTGTTCATTTTAACTTCACCACATCTGAGTTCAATTTAACCTCCAGAAGTCTGATAGAATGTTTAGACCCTGACCTGAGGTGTGAACATTACACATGACCTGGAGTGTGAACATTACACATGACCTGGGGTGTGAACATTACACATGACCTGGAGTGTGAACATTATGACAAACCTGGAGTGTGAACATTACACAGGACCTGGGGTGTGAACATTATGACAAACCTGGGGTGTGAACATTACACATAACCTGTGGTGTAAACATTACACAAGACCTGGAGTGTGAACATTACACAGCACCTCACAGGATCTGAGGTGTGAACATTACACATAACCTGGGGTGTGAACATTACACAGGACCTGGAGTGTGAACATTACACAAAACCTCGGCTGTGAACATTATACAAAATCTGGACCTGGGGTGTGAACATTACACATGACCTGGAGTGTGAACATTATGACAAAACCTGGGTGTGAACATTACACAGGACCTGGGGTGTGAACATTATGACAAACCTGGGGTGGTGAACATTACACATAACCTGTGGTGTAAACATTACACAAGACCTGGAGT
>NW_026571515.1:3477502-3482513 GCF_026225935.1 Boleophthalmus pectinirostris | reverse complement strand
AACCAAACTAAAACCAGGTCTAAAACCAGGACTATGCAAGGACTAAAATCAGGACTAAACCAGGACTAAAACCAGAACTAAATCCAGGACTAAAATCAGGACTAAACCAGGACTAAACCAAAACTAAAACCAGGTCTAAACAGAACAAAACCAGAACTAAACCAGAAATAAAACCAAGTCTAAAACCAGGACTAAGCAAGGACTAAAATCAGGACTAAACCAGGACTAAACAAGAACTTTACCAGGTCTAAATCAGGACTAAAATCAGAACTAAAACCAGGATTAAAAGCTCCACAGTGCACTTTAGTCCGTGTACCTTTCAGCTGTACAGTTTCTCCTCACTCTCTCTCTCGTCTCTGGACCTTTCAAATCAGGTCTAAACCAGGACTAAACCAGGACTAAACCAGGACTAAACCAGGACTAAACCAGGAACTAAAACCAGGACTAAAACCAGGACTAAACCAAAACTAAAACCAGGTCTAAACAGGACAAAACCAGAACTAAACCAGAAATAAAACCAGGTCTAAAACCAGGACTAAGCAAGGACTAAAATCAGGACTAAACCAGGACTAAACAAGAACTTTACCAGGTGTAGATCAGGACTAAAATCAGAGCTAAAACCAGGATTAAAAGCTCCACAGTGCACTTTAGTCTCTGGACCTTTCAGCTGTACAGTCTCTGGCCTCTCCTCGTCGTGTTTGTTTACTCTCTCCATCACCGCGGTTACGGCCTCGGCCCGGCTCCTTATTAAAAACCCTAAATCGTTCCTGTGTCGCGGCTCGGACTCGGCTCCACTAACAGGCCGTTTAGTACCCAGAATGCACCGCTCCGCCGCCCGCGCCCGCCTCGATCCCTCACCTGGGACCGAGCGGCGACGATTTAAACAACACCATCGCTCAGAGGCGACTTTCCGCAGCTTCCCGTCGCGTTCTAATGAAGTTATCTTGTCAAAAAAAAACGGAGCCGGAGCTGCGTTTTGTTTCGCTTTTGAATATTTAGAGCGTCTCCTCGAGAACACGGAGGCTCTACGTTACTCTGAACTGACTCTGGTGAGCTTTTCGTCACGTTATAATGAAGCTGCCGCCTCGAAAAACAGACCTGGAGTTTGACTTGTGTTTTGTTTCTTTCGCACGTCTTCATTATGAGTCTGTCTGCACGGTCTGTTCTACCTTGTGATGTCATGAAGTGGCAGTTTTCACGTTAACAGCTCCTGGTGGATGGAGTTTAGACCTGGTTTAGTCCTGGTTTAGACCTGGTTTAGACCTGGTTTAGTCCTGGTTTAGTCCTGGTTTAGACCTGGTTTAGACCTGGTTTAGTCCTGGTTTAGACCTGGTTTAGTCCTGGTTAGTCCTGGTTTAGACTGGTTTCTGGTTTAGTCCTGGTTTAGACCTGTTTAGACCTGGTTTAGTCCTGGTTTGTTTAGTCCTGGTTTAGTCCTGGTTTAGTCCTGGTTTAGACCTGGTTTAGACCTGGTTTAGTCCTGGTTTAGTCCTGGTTTAGTCCTGGTTTAGACCTGTTTAGTTTTAGTCCTGGTTTAGACCTGGTTTAGACCTGGTTTAAACCTGGTTTAGACCTGGTTTAGTCCTGGTTTAGACCTGGTTTAGTCCTGGTTTAGACCTGGTTTAGTCTGGTTTAGATTTGGTTTAGACCTGGTTTAGTCCTGGTTCAGTCTGGTTTAGACCTGTTTAGTCCTGGTTAGTCCTGGTTTAGACCTGGTTTAGTCCTGGTTTAGACCTGGTTTAGACCTGGTTTAGACCTGGTTCAGTCCTGGCTTAGACCTGGTTTAGTCCTGATTTAGACCTGGTTCAGTCCTGGTTTAGACCTGGTTTAGACCTGGTTTAGTCCTGGTTTAGTCCTGGTTTAGTCCCAGTTTAGACCCGGTTTAGACCTGGTTTAGACAAGACTGAGTTTAGACTTGATTAGATTAGTTTAGTTGAGTTGTAATTTTTATGTTGCATCAAAACAACTTGGTTTAGTCCAAGTGTAGACCTGGTTTAGACCTGGTTCAGTCCTGGTTTAGACCTGAATTAGGGTTCAGTCTGGGTGTAAACCTGGTTAAACCATAAAACCTTCAGGACATTATTTTGTGTTTTTAATCTCTTCACTTCGATTCAGTTCTTGGATCAGATTTGGCACAAACATTTGAAAACTTTCAGAGCGTCACTCTTAAATGAACTCCTTTGTAAACAATAGTTCCATAAAGTTCCAGAGTGTGGCTTTAAACGGCTTTTGTTTCATTCCATGTGTGCAAAAAGTGAAGCAAGATGTATTTTCATATTTTAAGTACAAAAAAAATCTTGTTTTGTTGACAGATAATTTTACTTGTGAAGTGAAATTTATTCAAATCAAGATGAAACTTTCTTAATTCAAGTCGTCTTAACTTGATTAGATTTGAGTTTTTGCAGTGTAGATTAACGCTTCAGACAGAGCAGTACCTCCAGTTAGCGTCACACCCATGAGCTGCACAGTATCAATAAACGACAAACCCTGTGTTGTTCGTCCACACGTCTCCCTCTTCATCCTCTCCCTCCTCTTCCTCTTCTCCGAGCAGAGCAGAGCCGCAGTCCCATTACTCAGTGTGGCTCTTACATAAGCTCCAGTCATTCCACTTTCAACTCCAAACCTCATTTAGCTCAAACGGAGCCGCACAAAGACGCTCACACACGTACGTACGGAGCAGCGAGTCCGCGAACGCCTGCAGGGACAAGCGGCCGTCACACTTCACCGTCCAAGGCCAAACAGAGGAACTGAGGAACCGACTCACATCAATCCAGATGATTACGGCCGAGCACAGAGTCTCTCCTGACACAGCAGCTCGGAACTCTGAACACGGAGCAGTCAGGAGGGCTCTCTGAACACCTGCAGGGTCAGGGCTCTGGGTATGAACACCTGCAGGGTCAGGGCTCTGGGTATGAACACCTGCAGGGTCAGGGCTCTGGGTATGAACAACTGCAGGTTCAAGGTACGAGTTTCACAGTCTGAACACGGGCAGTCAGGAGCTCTGAACACCTGCAGGGTCAGGGCCACCTGAGGGTCAGGCTCTGATGAACACCTGCAGGGTCAGGGCTCTGGGTATGAACACCTGCAGAGTTCAAGGTACGAGTTTCACAGTCTGAACACGGAGCAGTCAGGAGGGCTCTCCGAACACCTGCAGGGTTCAAGGTACGAGTTTCAGACAGTCTGAACACCTGCAGGGTTCAAGGTACGAGTTTCACACAGTCTGAACACCTGCAGGATTCAAGGTATAAGATTCACACACTCTGAGCACCTGTAGGGTTCTTGGTATGAACACCTGCAGGGTTCAAGGTACAAGTTTCAGACAGTCTGAACACCTGCAGGATTCAAGGTACAAGTTTCACACACTCTGAGCACCTGCAGGGTTCAAGGTACGAGTTTCACACAGTGGGAACACCTGCAGGGTTCAAGGTACAAGATTCACACACTCTGAGCACCTGTAGGGTTCTTGGTATGAACACCTGCAGGGTTCAAGGTACAAGTTTCAGACAGTCTGAACACCTGCAGGGGTTCAAGGTACGAGTTTCACACAGTCTGAATACCTGCAGGGTTCAAGGTATGAGTTTTACAGTCTGAACATGGAGCAGTCAGGAGGGCTCTCTGAACACCTGCAGGGGTTCAAGGTACAAGTTTCACACAGTCGGAACACCTGCAGGGTTCAAGGTACAAGTTTCACACACTCTGAGCACCTGTAGGGTTCTCGGTATGAACACCTGCAGGGTTCAAGGTACAAGTTCCAGACAGTCTGAACACCTGCAGAGGTTCAAGGTACGAGTTTCACACAGTCGGAACACCTGCAGGGTTCAAGGTACAAGTTTCACACAGTCTGAGCACCTGCAGGGTTCTTGGTATGCACACCTGCAGGGTTCAAGGTACGAGTTTCACACTGTCTGAATACCTGCAGGGGTTCAAGGTACGAGTTTCACACAGTTTGAACACCTGCAGGGTTCTGTGTATGAACAGCGGCAGGGTTTTATGTACAAGTTTCACATAGTATGAACACCTGCATGGTTCTTTGTATGAACAGCTGCAAGGTTCTAGGTACAAGTTTCACATAGTATGAACACCTGCAGGGTTCTGTATGGGCTTGTTTCACACCTGGACGTCTTTCATCTTCACAGTTATGACAATGACATCAACTTTTAAGCCCCACCCACCAACTCCCACGTTTAGACCTGGTTTAGACCCATTTTAGATCTGGTTTAGACCTGGTTTAGACTTGATTAGATTTGATTAGTTTATTTGAAAACAACTTGGTTTAGTCCAAGTGTAGACCTGAATTAGACCTGGTTCGGTTCCATTTTAGACCTGGTTTAGAAGTGGTTTAGACCAGGTTTAGATGTGAATTAGACCTGGTTTAGTCCAAGTGTAGACCTGGTTTAGACCTGGTTCAGTCTGGGTGTAGACCTGGTTTAAACCATAAAACCTTCAGGACATTATTTTGTGTTTTAATCTCTTCACTTCGATTCAGTTCTTGGATCAGATTTGGCACAAACATTTGAAAACTTTCAGAGTGTCACTCTTAAAACTCCTTTGTAAACAATAGTTCCATAAAGTTCCAGAGTGTGGCTTTAAACGGTCTTCATTCTGTTCAGACTTTTGGTGAGGAGCCGTTTGTGCCGGTTCCTCTTGATTTGATTGAACTTTGGCCTGATGTTTTCTTCAGAGACTCGACACAAAACTCACAAAAAAAAAACAAAAAAAAAACAAACGCTTGATTTAACCACAGTCTGTTCATTTTAACTTCACCACATCTGAGTTCAATTTAACCTCCAGAAGTCTGATAGAATGTTTAGGCCCTGACCTGGGGTGTGAACATTACACATGACAACATGACCTGGAGTGTGAACATTATGACAAACCTGGAGTGAGAACATTACACAGGACCTGGGGTGTGAACATTACAAAGAACCTGGAGTGTGAACATTATGACAAACCTGGAGTGTGAACATTACACCGGACCTGGAGTGTGAACATTACACAGCACCTCACAAGA
>NW_026571515.1:3450002-3472502 GCF_026225935.1 Boleophthalmus pectinirostris | reverse complement strand
CACAGGACACCACAAAACAACCACACACACTGCAAATATGATTTAGTTTTTTTTAGAGGAGAACATCGGAAAACGCTTTTTTATCAACAACGTGTCATCTCCTTTTTCTTCTCTCTCCTCTTTCTCTCTCTCTCTCTCCTCCCTCTCTTACTTTATCTCTTTCTCCTTTATCTCTCTCTCTCTTCTTCTCTCCCTCTCCACCTCTGCTCTCCTTATCATTTCTTCCCGTTCTCTTTTGGTCTGCACTCTCTCCCTCTCTCGTCTCTCTTCTCTTCTTCTCTCTCTCTCTCACTCTATAATCTCTCACCCTGCTCCCCTCTCTTTCTCTCTCTCTCTCTGCTTCTTTTTCTCGTCTCTCTACCTGTCTCTTTTTTCTCTCTCTTGCTCTTCCACCTCCATCTCTCTTCTCTGCTTCTCCTTTCTCACTCCTCTCTTCTCCCTCTTTTTCTACTCTCTTCTCTCTCTCTCCATACTCTCTTTTCTCCTCTCCTCACCCCTCCTCCATCTTTGTCATCTCTCTCATTTCTCTCTCTCTTCTCTTCCCCCTCTCCTCTCCCTCCTTTTTTTTCTTCTCTCTCTCTCTCTCTCTCTCCTCCTCTCCTCTCTCTCTCTCTCCTCTCTCTTTCTTCGTTTCTCCCTCCTGTGGATTTTTCTCTCTGTTCTGCAGCTTCCACCTCCATCTCTCTCTCTCTCCTCTCCCTTTTTACGCCTCTTTCTCCTGTTTATGTCTCTCTCTCTTTCTCTTTCTCTCTCATCTCCCTCTCTCTGGTTTCTTCCTCAAGTCTCTCTCTCCTCTCTCTCCTTTTTCCTCCACTCTCTCTCTCTCTTTGCCTACAGTCTCTCTCTTTCTCTTCCCTCTCCATCTGTCCCATCTCGCTCTCTTCTCCTTCTTGCTGGTTTCTTTCTCAAGTCTCTCTCTCCTCTCCCTCCTTTTTCTACTCTCTTTTCTCATTCTCCATTTTCTCTCACTTCTCTTCTTTTCCCTCTATCTTGATTCTCTCCCTCTCTCTTTACTGTTTTGCTGCCTCCTCTCTCTCTCTCTCTCTCTCTCATCTCTCTTCTTTTCTCTCTGCCATTTTTCCTGTGGATTTTTCTGTTCTGCAGCTTCCACCTCCATCTCTCTCTCCTCTCCTCCCTCTCTTTACGCCTTTTTTTCTCTCGTTTCTCTCTCTCTTTTTCTCTCTCTCCCATCTCCTTCTCTCCTCCTTCTTTCTGGTTTCTTTCTCAAGTCTCTCTCTTCTCTCTTTCCTTTTCCCACTCTGCCTCTCTTTTCTTTCTCTCACTCTCTCTACTGTCTCTCCCTCCTCTCCTCTCCTCGTCTCTCTCTTCTCTCTCTCTTTCTCGTGCTCTCTCCTGTCTGTTCTTGCAGCTTCTCTCTCTCTCAATCTCTCTCTCTCTCTCTGTTCTCTCTCTTCTCCTCTCCTCACCCTCTCTCCTCCTCTTTCTCATTTCTCTCCCGTCTCTCTCTCTCTCTCTCTTGTCCTGCACTCTCTCCCTCCCAGCTTTCTCTCTCCTCCTTCTTTTTGGTTTCTCTCTCAAGTCTCTCTCTCCTCTCCCTCCTCTTTCCACTCTCTTTTCTCTCTCCCTTTCTCCCTCTGTCTATTCTCTCTTTTCTTTCTGTCACTCACTCTTCTTTTCTCTCTCTCTCAATCTCTCTGTCCTCTCATTACACCTCTTTCTTTTGTTTATCTCTCTCTCTCTCTCTCTTGTCCTTTACTCTCTCTCTCTTCCTCTCTTCTCTTTTGTGTTTTCTCATACCATCTCTCCTGTGGATTTTTCTTTCTGTTCTGCAGCTTCCCACCCCGTCTCTCTCTCTCTCCTCTCCCTCCCTCTCTTTACACCCTTTTCTCTTGTCTCGCATCTCTCTGTGTCTGTCTCTCTCTCTCCTCCTTTTTCTCATGTTTCTATCTCTCTCTTGTCTCTCTCTTCTGTCCTTCACTCTTTCTCTTTCTACTCTCTCTCTCTCTCTCTCCCCTCTGTCTGTCTAAATCTCCCTCTCTCCTCTTTTTCTTGTTTCTTTATCAAGTCTCTCTCTCTTCTCCCTCCTTTTCCCACTCTCTTTTCTTCCTCCACCTTTTCCCTCTGTCTCTCTCCTCTTTCTCTCACTTCTCTTCTATCTTCTCTTTTCCATCTGTCTTAATTCTCTCTCTCTATACTCTCTTACTGCCTCTTCTTTCTCTCTATCTCTCCCTCTCACTTTCCACCCCCATCTCTCTCTCTCTCTCTCTGTCTATCTATCTTTATCTCTATCTCTCCCATCGTCCTCTCTCTTCTTTTCTGGTTTCTTTCTCAGGTCACTCCCTTCTCTCCCTCTCTTTTCCACTCTCTTTTCTCCCTCCTTTTACCCCTCTGCCTCTCTCTTTCTCTCACTCTCTCTCTCTATCCTCTCCTCTCCCTCTTTACTCCTTTTTCTCTTGTTTATCGCTTTCTCTCTCCTCTCTTTCTCCTGTCTCTGTCTACTGTCTCTCTCTTTTCTCTTTATGCCGCTTTCTCCTGTTTATCTCTTTCTCTCTCCTCCACTTTCTCATGTCTCTCTCTCTCTCTTCTGTCTCTCTCTTTGTCCTTCACTCTCTCTCTTTCTAACGTTGCTCTCTCTCTCTCTCTCCGTCTGTCTCATCTCCCTCTCTCCTCTTTTCTAGTTTCTTTCTCAAGTCTCTCTCTCTTCTCCCTCCTTTTCCCACTCTCTTTTCTTCCTCCCCCTTTCCAACTCTCTATCTCTCTATCTCTCTCTCTATCTATCCCATCGTCCTCTCTCCTCTTTTCTGGTTTCTTTGTCAAGTCACTCTCTTTTCTCCCTCCTTTTACCCCTCTGCCTCTCTCTTTCTCACTCTCTTCCTCTCTCTCTCTCTTTTCTCCTCCACTCTCTCTTTGTTTACTGTCTCTCTCGTCTCTTCTCTTCTCGTCTCTTCTCTTCTCTTCTGTTCTCTCTCTCCTCTCCTTCTTTACTCTCTTTTCTCCTGTTTATCTCTTTCTCTCTCCTCGTCTTTCTCATGTCTCTCTCTCTCTGTCTCTCTCTCCTGTCCTTCTCTTTCTCTCTCTCCTCTAATTCTGTCTCATCTCCCTCTTTCCTCTTCTTTCATATTCCTCTCTCTCCCTCTCTCCCTCCCTCCTTCTCTTCTCTCCTTCCTTCACTCTTCTGTGTTTTATCGCCGCTC
The DNA here is from genome assembly GCF_026225935.1 of Boleophthalmus pectinirostris. Classification (NCBI taxonomy): domain Eukaryota; kingdom Metazoa; phylum Chordata; class Actinopteri; order Gobiiformes; family Gobiidae; genus Boleophthalmus; species Boleophthalmus pectinirostris. The sequence goes on along the minus strand of NW_026571515.1, from coordinate 3,469,347 downwards.
AAACCTCAGATCCTCAAACTGCGACTCTCTATTTTGTTTCTATTAATCACACGAGTTTATAGTTTCATAAAAAAGCAGGTGATTTATAGAGACGCGCGATATTCACTCACTCTGATATATACACTTTCTACACAAACACAGACTCACACGTTCATTCTAGGCGAGGTGGGGGAAGTGTCTTGCCAAAGGACACAACAACAGACCCCACTAGATCCACTCTGTCCCCCCCCGTGGCTCCTGATGTTCCCAGAAGTTTCAAATCAAAATACGAACGAGGGACAAAACCATATCTAAATCTCTCTGTGCGATTTTCTCACGATTCGATATTTATTGCGATCGATCGTACCTTTTTTTTTTTCTTTTTTAAACGAATTGACAAGATTTTCGTTCTGTCATCATCCAACTAAACGCCGCGACACACAACAACGCAGGTGTCCCGCCCTCCAAGATCTTTAATCTGTCCCTCGGCTGATTTTCTACTGAAATATTTTAATGATATTTTCTTTTAAAATCTTGTTAATTTTCTGTGGTGTTTATCCGGTGTCTCTGTACGTGGCCCCTCCCACCAGAGCAGCACAAATGAAGACTTGTCTCTTTCCAAACGCTCTTAAGGCAAGGCAAGTTTATTTGTACAGCACAATTCGTACACAAAGTAATTCAAAGTGCTTTACAGAATAAGAAATACATTAAAATCATAATAAAAACAAATCAAAACATAAATAATCATGAAGATTAAAATTAAAAAAGAGAGACATAAATTGGAGAGAAGAGTGCGGAATGAAAACCTTTCAGTTATTTGCACAGTTAAACAGAAATGTTTAGAGTCTGGATTTAAACAGCGTCACAGAAGAGTCTGTCTCACATGTTCAGACTGTTCCAGGTTTTAGCTGCATGAACCTGAAACTCTGACTCCCCTTGTTTAGTCGTGACTCTGGGCACCAGCAGGAGTTGGTCCCTGAGCTCCTCAGAGTGTGAGATGTTCATATGACACTAACATGTCACAGATGGACTTTGGTGCTCGGCCATGGAGACACTTGTACAAACAGAGACGCTTTAAAGTCTCTGAGCCACAGGAGCCAGTGCAGAGACCTGAGACCAGGACTTATGTGCTCGTACTTCCTAGTTCGAGTCAGGACCCGAGCTGCAGCGTTCTGGATGTTCTGGATGTTCTGGATGTTCTGGATGTTCTGGATGTTCTGCAGCGTCTCACAGCTCGTTTGGAGAGACCAGTGAGCAGAACATTACAGTATCTAACCTACTGGAGACAAACGCATGGATAAGTTTCTCCAAGTCTGATTTAGACAGTAAACCTTTGATTTTTTCTATGTTTTTTTAGATGGTAAAAGGCTGCAGATGTTATTGATTTGATGTGGCTGTTAAAGTTCAAGTCTTAAAGGGATAGTTCAGTATTTTTTTGAATCATGAGCAGTGTCGTGCATCCACACTGACTCACCCCCGACAGCGTCTAGTGAACCGAGATACTGGCCGGTTTCGGTGCTGACGAAAGTAGTTCGGCAAGTTGGCTGGGACACAAAAATAAAGCATTTTTTTTCTCAAAACAACATGTGTTCAAAAGAGTGATACATTTGCATCACAAAATCTTTGTCCTCAATAAAGTCCGACCTCATAATCACCTGACACTATTTTCTCTCCATTAGTATCACTGCGTGCTGCCGCCAGGTGACAGCCGCGCACGAGTCCATCACTTTCTTCAGTTGTTCGGCAGTGTTTACATGTGCAGACCGCCACGACGTGAGAGAGCTAACATGAGAGCTAGAGCCATAAGTATATAAGCTTGTATAAGATACATAAGAATATATCTAAAAAATGGTGCGAACTCTTGATTATCCAGGCTGTAACAACAAAAATCTGTCTGAGTCTCCACACACATGGCAGCGCGCAGTGATACTAATGGAGAGAAAATAGTGCCAAGTGATAATGAGGTCTGACTTTTTGGAGGACGATGGTTTTGTGATGCAAATGTATCACTCTTTTGAACACAGATTGTTCTGAGATGAAAAAAGCTTTATTTTCGTGTCCCCAGTGAACTTGCCGGACGACTTTCGTCAGCACCGAAACCGGCCAGTATCTCGGTTCACCGGACGCTGTCGGAGGTAAGTCAGTCTGGATGCACGACACTGCTGACGGGGATGACATACAGATTCATGTAAAAAAAAAAACCTGAACCATCCCTTTAAAGGACGATCGTTTTGACTGTTGACCGTGACACCCTCATCAGAAAAATGTCCAACATGAGAAAAGCGGAGCCGAGTGCAGGATTTTCCAAGAAAAATTGACTTATTCCTATTTATTTTATTTTATTTATTTTGACGATACGATATTTCAATATTTCGATATTTTGGTTGTTGTTACGTCACTAGTACTCACTGGACTCGGCCCTGAGCGGAACTGAAAAGAAATTCTTGTTGGACTAAAGACGTGTGCTACTGTTTGATTGGTCGAATAAAAAGAGGGCGGGGCAAAAGCTCTGAAAACTCTTCTGGATCTATCTGAACCTGCACTCACCGGGCCACACCTGCAGGGGGCGCTCATGCAAAAACTATAATTTATGCAGAAAAACAAGAGAAGACAGATTAAAATTGCACTGTGTAACCGTCTGCCGCATGTTTGCTTCCATGGATTTGTCATTACTCTGCCTGGAATGTTCCGGAGTGTGACATTAAACAGCTCTACTTTACATTTATTCAATTACAGGCGATTTTAAAGCTCAAAAATACGGAAGCCGAGAGGGGTCACAACAAACGCAAACGCCGCAAAAAATACAAATGCGACAACACAACAAAAAAGCCACAACGTACCAAAAAAAAAGCCACAACGGAAATGACCGCGCGACCGATCAAGCGGCAAATGAAGAAGAAGAACTACAACGTGAAACGAATAATGATAAAACAACTTCTCCGTTCCTTTACTTTTCACGTTGTAAATAGAGTCCCGCGGTCACTTCTGTTGTGGCTTTTTTTTGGTTTGTTGTGGCTTTTTGTTGTGTTGTCGCACTTGTATTTGTTGCGGCGTTTGCGTTTGTTGTGACCCTCTCGGCTTCCGTACAAAAATACCAAGAAAAACCAAGATTCTAACTGTGAAACATTCCAGACAAAGCAATAACATCTGGAAATAGAGTAACATGGAGAAAAGTATTTGAAGGGTCCCTCCACCAGAAATTTGATGTTTAATCACGAGTGTAATTTGAGTTTTTACCGATAAATATCCAAAAACACCAAATCTTCAGTTCACACACTCACTTCTTTCTGCTGTTTCCCAAATGAATCTTTATAATCTACAAACAACGATCAGTCGATTAATAAAACTAATCTGAGTACAAACAAGTAGAAGTGTGTGTATAAGAGTTCTGCACGTAGCTGTGTGCTGTTTGTGTATCTGTGTACTATGTGTACTGTGTGTGTACTTGTGTGTACTGTGTGTGTACTTGTGTGTACTGTGTGTACTGTGTGTACTCTGAGCAGAGATGGAGAGATAAAGCACGGAGACATTTGCAGAGGAACATAAAACTGCTGAGGTGTGGCCTGTGCTTTTGGGAAGGCTCCTCTCCTCTTTTCTCCATTCTTCTCTTCTCTCTCTCTCTCTCTCTCTTTCCGTTATCTCTCTCTCTTCTCTCTCTCTCTCTCTCTCTCTCCTCTTCTATCTCTCTTTCCGTTATCTCTCTCTCTCTCTTCTCTCTCCTCTCGTCTTTTCTCTCCAGGGTACAGTAAAACTTTATTGAATTGCATTAAAGTGATTGATCCTGGCGTTTGGGGGCAGGTGAGAGGCAGAGGAGAAACAGGAAAACTATCAAAGCGTGTACTCGAGTAACAGAACAACAGAGTCGAGTAACAGAACAACATACTCGAGTAAGAAAACCACATACTGGAGTAAGAAAACCATGTGCTCGAATAAGAAAAACACGTACTCGAATAAGAAAAACACGTACTCGAGTAAGAAAACCATGTACTCGAGTAAGAAAACCAAGTACTCGAGTAAGAAAATCACGTACTTGAATAACAAACCCATGTACTTGAGTAAGAAAACCATGTACTCGAATAAGAAAACCCCATATTCGAGTAAGAAAACCATGTTCTCAAGTAAGAAAACCAAGTACTCAAGTAAGAAAGTAAGAAAACCATGTACTCGAGTAAGAAAACCATGTACTCGATAAAGAAAACCATGTACTCGAGTAAGAAAACCATGTTCTCGAGTAAGAAAACCATGTACTCGAGTAAGAAAACCATGTTCTCGATTAAAAAAAACATGTACTCAAGTAAGAAAACCATGTACTCGAGAAAGAAAACCATGTACTCGAGTAAGAAAACCATGTACTCGAGTAAGAAAACCATGTACTCAAGTAAGAAAACCATGTACTCGAGTAAGAAAACCATGTTCTCGGTTAAAAAAAACATGTACTTGAGTAAGAAAACTCCATACTGGAGTAAGAAGACCATGTACTCGAGTAATAAAAACTTAAGGCAGGTTAATCTAAAACATAAACATGGTTAAAGTCTGTAGTTTTAATCTGAGTCCTGAGGATCTGAACATTTAAAAATTTAAATTTCAAAATATTGATCTAAAACGACGTCATAAAAGATTCAACTAAAACCAAAACTAAACCAGGTCTAAACCAGGTCTAAACCAGGTCTAAACCAGGTCTAAACCAGGTCTAAACCAGGACTAAACCAGGTAAACTAAAACCAGGACTAAACCAGGTCTAAACCAGGACTAAACCAGGTCTAAACCAGGACTAAAACCAGGTCTAAACCAGGATCTAAACCAGGGCTAAACCAGGAAAACAGGAACTAAACCAGGTCTAAAAACCAGGTCTAAACCAGATAAACCAGGTCTAAACCAGGTCTAAACCAGGATAAACCAGGTCTAAACCAGGTCTAAACCAGGTCTAAACCAGGTCTAAACCAGGACTAAACCAGGTCTAAACCAGGACTAAACCAGGTCTAAACCAGGTCTAAACCAGGTCTAAACCAGGTCTAAACCAGGTCTAAACCAGGTAAACCAGTCAGGTCTAAACCAGGTCTAAATCAGATCTAAACCAGGATTAAACCAGGTCTAAACCAGGACTAAACCGGGTCTAAACCAGATCTAAACCAGGACTAAACCAGGTCTAAACCAGATCTAAACCAGGACTAAAACAGGTCTAAACCAGGTCAAAACCAGGACTAAACCAGGACTAAACCAGGACTAAACCAGGTCTAAACCAGGTCTAAACCAGGACTAAACCAGGACTAAACCAGGTCTAAACCAGGACTAAACCAGGTCTAAACCAGGACTAAACCAGGACTAAACCAGGTCTAAACCAGGTCTAAACCAGGACTAAACCAGGACTAAACCAGGACTAAACCAGGACTAAATCAGACCTCTGGAGCTCTCTGTAATAATTCACTCTCCCTGTGCACTCAATCATTCGGGCCCCGGGGCCACACGAGGACCACAGGGGAAACCGGGGCAAATTGACTAAACAGGACTAAACGAGGACTAAAGGCGGAGGAAAACATCTCCATGGAGACCAGCGGATTTCAGACCAACGACCAGAAAAAATACATAATACACCTTTAAAGGCACAAGCACATGTCTGTATTATTTTATATTTATATTTTTTGTTCACATAAAAAAACATTTAATTAGGTCGAAATCCAGACTAAACCAGATCTACGACACCAGGTCTGAAATAATATGAGGTCTGCACCAGGAGAGGAAAGAGGAAACTAGGTCATGTTGACTATAGAGGACTAAAAACAGGACTAAACCAGGTCTAAACCAGGTCTAAACCAGGTCTAAACCAGGTCTGAACAAGGACTATACCAGGTCTGAACCAGAACTAAACTAAACCAGGACTAAACCAGGTCTAAACCAGGACTAAACAAGGTCTAAAACAGGACCAAAGCAGGTCTAAAGCATGACTAAAGAAGGACTAAACCAAGTCTAAACCAGGTCTAAACCAGGTCTGAACAAGGACTATACCAGGTCTGAACCAGAACTAAACTAAAACAGGACAAAACCATGTCTAAACCAGGACTAAAAACAGGACTAAACCAGGTCTAAACCAGGTCTAAAGCAGGTCTGAACCAGAACTAAACTAAATCAGGTCTAAACCAGGTCTAAACCAGGACTAAAAACAGGACTAAACCAGGTCTAAACCAGGTCTGTTCTGTTCTGCTGCCAAACTGCCACGCCCCCTCACTCTTCCCTGCCCACTCACTCTTCTTCCCCGCCCCTTCACTCTGCCACGCCCCCTCAATCTGCCCCGCCCCCTTGCTCTGCCCGGCCTCCTCACTCTGCCCCGCCCCTCGCTCTGCCCCCCCCCTCGCTCTGCCCCGCCCCCTCGCTCTGCCCGGCCCCCTCACTCTTCCCGCCCCCTCACTCTTCCCCACCCACTCACTCTTCTTCCCCTCCCCGCCCCTTCACTCTGCCACGCCCCCTCAATCTGCCCCGCCCCTTGCTCTGCCCCGCCCTCATCTGCCCCGCCCCCTTGCTCTGCCCCGCCCCTCGCTCTGCCCGCCCCCTCACTCTACCCCACCCCTCACTCTGCCCCGCCTCCTCACTCTGCCCCCGCTCCTCACTCTGCCCCGCCCCCTCACTCTGCCCCGCCCCTCACTCTGCCCCTCCCTCACTCTGCCCCGCCCCCTCACTCTGCCCGCCCCCTCACTCTGCCCCGCCCCCTCACTCTGCCCCGCCCCTCACTCTGCCCCGCCCCCTCACTCTGACCTCTCGCTTTTTGCCGACTCTTCTTTTAGTTTTGCAAACTTGTCAAGGAAATTACTCCAGACTTTTCTATGCCGATTTTCATTGGAGCCTAAAAAGCCGTCGATGTCCCTCCACAAATGTCTTGTCATTTGCCGTTTTTATCGTCACCGAGCTTCGTGTCGTACAAGATGTTTATACTTTTTCACCGTTTCCTCCAACTGTCACTCAAAACCAGATAAACCAGGTAAATAAAATAAACCAATCAGAGTGAAGATGAGACCACCTGTCCGTCAGAATCTGTGTGTCATTCGTTTTTCAATATAAAACCAAAAATAAGAAAACGAAAAAAAATAAAATAAAATGTTTTCTTCATTATTTGTCTCCAAAACCAAAATGAAAAAAACCCCAAAACAAAACAGATAATGATTCGTTCTTTTTTCCGATTTTGTGTTTAAATGAAAAATGGAAAATAATGGATAACGACCGTTTCCTGTTTACGTGACTTCTGTGACTGCGATGTCGGAACCAGGACTGAACCAGGACTGGAACCAGACCGGAACCAGACCAGGACTGAGACCGGAACTGAGATCTGGACAAGACCGGGACCAGACCAGGACTGAGACCAGGACCAGGCTGGGACCAGGCCAGGACCAGACCGGGACCAGACCGGGACCAGACCGAAACTGAGACAGGAACTGAGACCAGGACCGGACCAGACCGAGACTGAGACCGGAACTGAGACCGGGACCAGACCGAGACTGAGACCAGAACAGAGACCAGGACCAGACCAGGACCAGACCGGGACTGAGACCAGAACTGAGACCGGGACCAGACCGGGACCAGACCTGCGGAGGCTCGCCGTCAAAGCTCGGAGTCCGGTCTGGTCCCCGGTCCTGGATCGGTCCTGGTTCAGTCCGTACGCGGCGCAAAACTCCGCCGTCGCAGTCACGGAAATCACGTCAACGGGAAACGATCGTTATCAGTTTTTTTTTTCCATTTTTCATTTAAAGACAAAATCGAAAACTGAAAAAACGAATCATTATCTGTTTTCTGATTTTTGGTTTTAAACTGAAAAACAAATGAACGAATGACACACGGATTCATCGGCACTACATTACCCACAATCCACCTCTCCAGACGCCCCAAACCCCCGCCTCTCCCGTCGTAACTTCCCCCTCCCCGTGCGCCGGGTGAGCGGGGCCCCGGGGCCACGCGGGGCCGCAGACGTGGGGGAGATTGGAGGCGGTTGTTCCTCGCTGCTTCTTCGCTCTTCTGCTTTTGCTGATTTATTTTGTTTTGTCCCCGGTCGACTTCCTCTTACCTCACCGCTCCTCTTCCTCTCCCTTTACAATTATCTGTTATGGCCTGTCGGTGATTAATGGGCTTCATCGCGCGTCCGCTCGCCTTCCCTCGCAAATAAACGCCGGGCCCCACGGTGACGGAGAACGAGAAGAAGACGAAGACGGGGGCCGAGGAGACGAAGAACAGGAGAGGAGGAAGAGGAGAAGAAGAGAAGGAGAGAAGGAGGAGAGAAGAGGAGAAGGAGAGGAAAAAAACGGGGACTGTGGATGTAATGAGACGCTCTGAAGAGGAGAGGAGGAAGAGGAGAAGAGGAGAGAGAGAGAAAAGAAGAGGAAAAGGGGCTGCAGAGACAAAGAGATGCTCAGAAGGGGAGAGGAGGAAGAGTGAGGAGGAGAGGAGGAGAAGGAGAGAGAAGGAGAGAGAGAGGAGAAGAGAGGAGGAGAGGAGAGGAGGAGAGAGGAGAGAAGGAGAGAGGAAGGAGAAGAGGAGAAGGAGAAGAAGGAGAGGAGAGAAGAGGAGAGAGAGAGAGAGAGAGAGAGGAGAGAAGAGGAGAGAGAGAGGAGAGGAGGAAGAGGAGAAGAAGATGAGGAGAGGAGGAGGAAGAGGAGGAGAGAAGAGGAAAAGACGGGGCTGTGGATGTAATGAGAGGCTCTGAAGAGGAGAGGAGGAAGAGAGAGGAGAGAGAGAGGAGGAGAGGAGGAAGATAAAAAGAGGAGAGGAGGAAGAGAAGAAGAGGACAGGTGGAAGAAGAGAAAAGGAGGAGAGAAGGAAGAGAAGGAGACGAGGAAGAGGAGAAGAAGAGGAGGAGAAGAAGAGAAGGAGAGAAAGAGAAGAGGAGGAGAGAAGGAGGAGAGAAGAGGAGAAGGAGAGGAAAAAAACGGGGACTGTGGATGTAATGAGACGCTCCGAAGAGGAGAGGAGGAAGAAGAGAAGAGGAAGAAGAGAAGAAGAGGAGAGGAAATGGAGAGAGGAAAGAGGAGGAAGAGAAGAAGAGGAGGAGAGGAAAAGGCAGGGGCTGCAGAGACAAAGAGATGCTCAGAAGGGGAGAGGAGGAAGAGTAGAGGAGAGGAAGAGGAGGAAGAGAAGGAGACGAGGAAGAGGAGAAGAAGAGAAGAGGAGGAGGAGGAGGAGAGGAGGAAGAGAAGGAGACGAGGAGAGGAAAAAACGGGGGCTGTGGAGGTAATGAGATGCTCAGAAGAGGAGAGGAGGAGAAGAAGAAGAGGAGAGAGAAGGAAGAGAAAAGGAGAAGAAGAGGAGAGGAAAAGACAGGAGCTGTGGAGGTAATGAGACACTCTGAAGAGGAAAGGAAGAAGAGGAGAGGAAGAAGAGAAGAAGAGGAGGGAGAGAAAAGAAGGAAGAGAGAAGAGGAGAGGAGGAAGACGTGAGGAGGAGGAGGAGGAGAGAGAGGAGGAAAGAAGGAGCAGAGAAGGAGAGAAGAAGTGAAGGAGGAAGATGAGACAAGGAGAAGAAGAGGAAGAGCAGAGGAGGGGCAGAGGAAGAACATGAGAGGAGGAGAGAAGAAGGAGAAAGAAGAAGAGAAGAAGGAGAGGAGGAAGAGGAGAGAAGGAGGAGAAGTGGAAGAGGAGGAGCAAAGAGTAGGAAGACGAGAGGAGGAGGAGAGAGGGAGGAAAGAAGGAGGAAAGCAGAAGAGAAGAAGTTATGGAGGAGAGGAGGAAGAGGAGAGGAAAAGGAGGAGCAGAGGAGGAAAAGACGAAGGCTGTGGAGACAATGAGATGCTGAGATCCAGAGAAGAGGAAGAAGAGGAGAGGAGGAAGAGGAGAGAAGGAGGAGAGGAAGAAGGAGAGGAGGAGGAGGAGAGAAGGAGGAGAGGAGGAAAAGACGAGTCCTGTGGAGACAATGAGATGCTGAGATCCAGAAAGGAAGAGGAAGAGGAGAGGAGGAAGGAAAGAAGGAGGAGAGGAGGAAGGAAAGAAGGAGGAGAGGAGGAAGGAAAGAAGGAGAAGAGGAGGAGAGGAAGGGGATACAATAAGGCGCTGAGATCCAGAGAGAGGAGACGAGGAGAGGAGATGAGGAGACGAGGAGAGGAGATGAGGAGAGAGATGAGGAGAGAGGAGAGAGAGGAGAGGAGATGAGAGAGATGAGGAGAGAGGAGAGGAGGTGAGGAGATGAGGAGATGAGGAGAGGAGATGAGGAGACGAGGAGAGGAGATGAGGAGACGAGGAGAGGAGATGAGAGAGAGGAGGAGAGAGGAGATGAGGAGAGGAGATGAGGAGAGGAGGAGAGGAGAATGAGGAGAGGAGGATGAGAGAGAGATGAGGAGAGAGGAGAGGAGAGAGGAGAGAGGAGGATGAGAGGAGAGTGAGAGGAGGAGAGGAGATGAGGAGACGAGGAGAGGAGATGAGGAGACGAGGAGAGATGAGGAGAGGAGAGAGAGAGAGGATGAGGAGATGAGAGGAGAGAGGAGATGAGGAGAGAGGAGAGGAGATGAGGAGACGAGGAGATGAGGAGATGAGGAGACGAGGTGAGGAGATGAGGAGAGGAGGAGAGGAGGAGATGAGGAGACGAGGAGAGGAGATGAGGAGACGAGGAGAGGAGGGATGAGGAGGAGAGATTGAGGAGATGAGGAGGACGAGGAGACGAGATGAGGAGAGGCGAGGAGATGAGGAGATGAGGAGATGAGGAGAGAGGAGATGAGGAGACGAGTGAGGAGATGAGGAGACGAGGAGAGGAGAGAGGTGAGGAGATGAGGAGAAGAGGAGGAGAAAGAGGAGATGAGGAGACGAGGTGAGGAGATGAGGAGAGGAGGAGAGGAGGAGAGGAGGAGATGAGGAGAGAGAGAGATGAGGAGATGAGGAGAGAGAGAGAGGAGACGAGGAGAGGAGATGAGGAGAGGAGGAGATGAGGAGATGAGGAGACGAGGAGAGGAGATGAGGAGACGAGGAGAGGAGATGAGGAGACGAGGAGGAGATGAGGAGATGAGGAGAGGAGGAGAGGAGATGAGGAGACGAGGTGAGGAGATGAGGAGACGAGGTGAGGAGATGAGAGAGAGGAGAGGAGATGAGGAGAGGAGATGAGGAGAGGAGATGAGGAGAGAGAAGATGAGAGAGGAGAGAGGAGAGAGAGGAGAGAGGAGATGAGGAGAGGAGATGAGAGAGGAGGAGATGAGGAGAGGAGGAGAGGAGATGAGGAGAGAAGGAGAGAGAGATGAGGAGAGAGGAGATGAGGAGAGGAGAGAAGAGATGAGGAACGAGAGAGGAGGAAGGAGATGATGAGGAGACGAGAGAGAGAGAGGAGAGAGGAGGAGAGGAGAGAGGAGATGAGGAGACGAGATGAGGAGACGAGGAGGAGGAGATGAGGAGATGAGGAGAGGAGGAGAGGAGATGAGGAGAGAGAGGAGAGAGAGAGAGGAGAGGAGGAGAGAGAGATGAGGAGGAGGAGAGAGGAGAGAGAGAGGAGAGGAGAGAGGAGATGAGGAGATGAGGAGGAGAGAGAGGAGAGGAGATGAGGAGAGAGGAGAGGAGATGAGGAGAGGAGAGGAGATGAGGAGAGGAGATGAGGAGACGAGGAGACGAGGATGAGGAGATGAGGAGAGGAGATGAGGAGACGAGGAGAGGAGATGAGGAGAGGAGGAGAGGAGATGAGGAGACGAGGTGAGGAGATGAGGAGACGAGGTGAGGAAACGAGGAGAGGAGGAGGAGGGAAAAACATTTGCGGAGGAATGGCCTGGAACGCCGAGCCCCGCGAGACTCGTGCTAATCTGCAGTTATTGCTTCTGCCGACAGCGCTGCTCCAAATGAAAGCGGCGCGAGGAGGAAGAGGCGTTTACGGGCGCTCCTCTGCCTCCTCGCCACAACACGGAGCCGGCTTCTGTTGCCACGACGACGAGAGAGAGGAGAGGAGAATCAGAGGCAGGTCCGGGAGGAGTGAGGTCTGCTCAGATGTTTGGAGGAAAGTTGGACAAACGTCTCGGTCACTCGCTCGGTTTTCAGTTTCGATTGAATCAGAACATTTTTGGGATTTGGATCCAGTTGTTCCTTTTTCACGGAGCTGCCTGGTTCTGGTCCTGGTTCTGGTTCTGGTTCTGGTTCTGGTTCTGGTTTTCTCACAAAAAGCAGATCCACACTTCCTGCTCCTTTCATTGAGTATTGAGAATTTGCAGAGTCATGCTAAAAAAAAAATCTAAATTTAAAGGTCCAATATTATGCAAAATCGACTCGTGTGAACTTTTATTCATGTTTTAAAGTTCTTACCTCCTCAAAAACAAACTTGGACTTATGTTTTATTTCAGAGTAACTATTTTTTTTATTCGTCTGTCTACATCTCCAAAGCTCAAAATGCTCTGCTCCACCTTGTGATGTCATGATAGAGGTGTACAGTTTGGGAACAAAATCTAAAACCATTTCCTTGTTGTTTATTTGTGTTTTTATTAAACCAAAAATTTGTTTTAACTTTATACAAAAGGGAAAATAAAAATAAATGCAAAGTGCTGCTTGGTAAAAATAATAATTTTAATAAAATATTCTCCAAGAAGCAACAACAAAACTTTTCAAAAAATAAAGTGCAGCACTAACAGTTCCAGCATGAACTTTTACTCAACTGGGTGATTCCTCAGCCAGATTCAATTTTGTGGAAACCGTCTGACCTCGCAGCACTAGGATTTGTTCGCTCGACGGTAGAGGAGAACTTTTTATCATTTAACCAATCGCTGCTGTTTGCTGTCATGACGTATGTAATGCTATGCTCACTCTGATTGGTTTATTTTATTTACCTGGTTTATCTGGTTTTGAGTGACAGTTGGAGGAAACGGTGAAAAAGTATAAACATCTTGTACGACACGAAGCTCGGTGACGATAAAAACGGCAAATGACAAGACATTTGTGGAGGGACATCGACGGCTTTTTAGGCTCCAATGAAAATCGGCATAGAAAAGTCTGGAGTAATTTCCTTGACAAGTTTGCAAAACTAAAAGAAGAGTCGGCAAAAAGCGAGAGGTCAGAGCGAGGGGGCGGGGCAGAGTGAGGGGGCGGGGCAGAGTGAGGGGCGGGGCAGAGTGAGGGGGCGGGGCAGAGTGAGGGGCGGGGCAGAGTGAGGGGTGGGGGTGAGAGGGGGGGCGGGGCAGAGTGAGGGGCGGGTGAGGGGGCGGGGCAGAGTGAGGGGGGGCGGGGCAGAGTGAGGGGGCGGGGCAGAGTGAGGGGTGGGGCAGAGTGAGGGGACGGGGCAGAGCGAGGAGGGCCGGGCAGAGTGAGGGGGCGGGGCAGAGTGAGGGGGCGGGGCAGAGTGAGGGCGGGGCAGAGTGAGGGGCGGGGCAGAGTGAGGGGCGGGGGCGGGCAGAGTGAGGGCCGGGCAGAGGGGGGGCGGGGCAGATTGAGGAGGGCGGGCAGAGTGAGGGGGCGGGGCAGAAGGACAATAACGTCTTTCCCCTTGATAAAATTCACCAAACATTCTCTTTGTTCCAGTGTCAGTTCACTCCTGGAGGCAGCCTGAACAGAGGATCTTAAAAAAGAGTCTTGGAGAGTTAGAACAGTTCTCAGACGTGTCTCTTTATTGGTTCAGGCAGGTACAGGTCTCAAGATTCAAGTTGATTTAGCATGATTCACCTGCGTCTCTCTGCGTCGTCGTCGTCCCTCCACAACGCCTCCAGACGTCCTCCATTTTCTGACCATTTCCCAGAAAGCAGGTGCCTTTATACCAGCATAACTTGTTGAGTTGGCATCTTCAGCAGAAACAGACGCAGCAGTTTTGACCCGACACGTGTTTATCATAGATTGACATATGCTAAAGTTTGGAGACACGCCCCTTTGGTGTCCCATATGACATCATATCCCAACCCCATTGACACTCCAAAGTCCAGAAACATACACATCATGTTATTGAACACAATGACTTCATGGTGAATGGCGAATTAACATAAATGAAACTTTAAAAACACAGGGAATAAGCTCACACCGGCTTTAAATCCTCGATCTTGGGAATCGTTGCAACACTGAATGTCTGGCTCTTCTCTGATTGGCTGGACTTGCACTTCTGGGGTTCTTACAAATCGTCTAGTGTTTTCTGATTCCTGATCTAGTCACTGGAGAGAAATGAACGAAAGGTGAGAGTGAGGACCGCGGCTCGACAGCCGTAGTTTTGTGAGGATTCATGTGGTTTGGAGGGACGTTTCAAGGCGGGGGGGCAGCTGTTAAAGCGGCTGCTGCAGGAAACTCTGCTCCAATCACGGACAAGTTCCTTGTGAAGGAATGTAAACAAACACGTGAACTCACTCATGCACAGACCTGCATCAAACCCAACGTCCAGTTCGGCACAAATACATGAACCTTTAGGAGGCACGGTGGCTGAGTGACTCACACTCATGCCTCACAGCTGGAAGGTTTGAGGTTTGAGTCGCCCGGGCCTTTCTGTGTGGAGTTTACGTGTCTGGATGGTTTCCTCCAGTCGCTCCGGTTTCCCCATCAACCCAAAACATGCTCCAGGTCTTCAGGAAGAACAGCTGACAGCCAATGTCAATTAAATACAATCAATGAACCTGCCCAGGGACGACAGGTGGAAATTAACACTGGTACTTCAACCTGGTATAAACATCTGTCCTGTTAATGTTCATGTAAAAATTGTGCACTGTCCCTGTCTCAGTAAATAAATAAATAAAATTAAATAAATAAATCCTCTATTATGAAGCAAGTTTCAAGTTATCAACAACATTTTATCTTTTAAATCAGTAGAGATTTGTAATTTCGAGCTGAAATGGTCGAAATGATTCTAGTGAAGGTGTGTGGAGTTTAAAACACAATGGAACACTTCCTGTATCACCACATGACATCACAAGGTGGAACGAGTGTTTTCAGTTTGAGAGAAGAACTCAAAACTCTAAATCTGCAGAGTTTGTGTTAAACTTGTGAATGAAACATAACACAAAACACAACTCTAGGAAACAACATCAGAACAATAATCAGAAAATGGAGGCACATGGGTCCTTTAAATTAGGACCAGACTGAAATATTTTTTTAATATTTACTTATTTTTTGGTTCCGATAAAACGGGAGCTGGAGCTGCTGGTAGCCGATAAATTTAGTGATGTAAAAATTCACTATAAGTCTTCAGTAAATTATAAAACTCACGTCTAGTTTGATTAGATTTTAAATTTTGTTTGTTTAGATGACATTTATTTTGTCTCTTGACGTACATATTTAAAGACAGTAGGTCGGTCTAATGACATTTCTGTGTTACATTCTAGTCTGTAAAGTAAATACTTGAGTAAGGACTAGTAAGTGAGTGATAACATTTTGAAGTACTGCAGTATAAGTCGAGCATTATTTGTGTGTACTCTACATAGCACAGTGCTTGGTCCATTATAGCTCATCTGAAAGTTAATGCGGCTCTGAATCTCGCAGCACAGGCCGATTTCTCCTCCATAAAACCAGGAAGCAGAAAATAGGAAAAATAACAACAGCCAAATGAAATATGAGTGTGTTTAAAAGCAGCTCTACAAATCCTCCAGAGTCTCAGGTTTAAGTTGAACTTTACAAACAGCTCACACACACTTCAAGAACTCTGAAACCAGAACTCTGAAACCCACTCGTCTCTGTGGACGTGTTATCGCTTTACCTGAAATGTTCTCGAAAAGTTATGGAATTAAACTAGTCTTTCTTGTTTTTGCTGATTTAAAAACAAACAAACAAACAAACAAACAAAAAAACACTCTTAAGCTTCATTCACACCAGATGTTTCATTTGAACCAAAAGCTCTTAGTTCGGTTCGATATCGTTGGCGTGAAAGGTTCAGTTGCTCTCGGATTTGGACTAAATGAAGACCTAGACCACAGGCGGCACAGTGGCTGAGTGGTTGACACTCACAGCAAGAAGGTTCCGGGTTTGATCACTGGGTTACCTGGGCTTTTCTGTGTGGAGTTTGCCTGTCTGGATGGTTTCCTCCATTTGCTCCGGTTTCCACCATCAACATGCTGCAGGTCTCCAGGAAGAACAGCTGAGAGCCGAGATCAATTAAATAGAATCAATCAATGAACCTGCCCAGAGACGACAGGTGCAAATTAACACTGGTGCTACAACCTGGTACAAACATCTCTAAATATTGTGCACTGTCCCTGTCTCATTAAATGAATAAATAAATAAATGTCAGTCTGCTTGACTCCACACCAAATACCAAACTCTGGTGTGGTTCCTGGTCAGAACAGAAACTCAGGTCCAAACTCAGGTCCAAACCACAGACAGTGTGTCCATCATGCATCATGAGGAGCTCAGACTCCCAAATTGAACTGAGGTGAACCCCCTGGTTAAAGTGTGTGACGGGGGCCGGGGTTGGTGTGACGGGGGCCTGGGGTTGGGTCCAGCCTTCCAGCTGTGCACAGGTTTGTGAGTCTGAGCTCCTCTGGTCCAGGAGCCCGAGTCCAGCTTCCACTTGGCAGAATTAGAGACTGAGAGACTGGGCTGCACCATCTGTACCCTGCAGAGAGGCTCTGTGAGAAGGAAGACAGTGTGTCTCGGTTTCGCTTCTGGTGTGAGGGATGTACGTGTGTATGGGTATACACTATATATATATATATATATATATATATATATATATATATATATATATATAAAGCAGAAGTAAACAACAAGGCCAAAAATTCAAGTTAATTCATCTGATATAAAAATGTATTGAACAGATACATATGTACTCTAGTTTATGAAACTGTTGACCTTTTTTCTGTACCATTTTTGGTTCTAAAGTTCCATGTTTTAAACAGACCATGTATGAAACATGGAACAAAAATTATTTCCCAAATTTCAAAGACCTGCAAATCATGTAAATAAATGGATGTATTTCATCATATCTTGTGTTATTCCATCTTTGAACTGTTGATGAAGGGACATGATTTAAAAAAAAAGAAAGTATTTAAAATGATAAAAATGTTCTTGGAAGGACTGACATATTTTATAGAAATAGTTTCTTTCATTTTGAAGTAATATTAAAGTTTTCAGAAGAAAAAAGCGACAAATGATGTAAAATCCTGCACCTTCTACTTGTTTGTACAATTTTCCCTCCGTTACTTTTCCCTCCGTTACCATGACATTTCTTAATAAAAAATCTCATGAGTCAAAAAGTCAGAGGTTTTTCAACCTAATCTTGTACCATATGGTAGAAAACTATATGAAGCAAATATTCAAACCAGTTTGTTAAGGATATGTAAGTGAGAACCAAGAGTTATCACTGTTTGGATTTATTGACCAAAAAGTGCTGCATATTTCATTCCCTCCGTTACCGACATGAGTTTTTAAATTTTTTGTCAACAACTTGAAAGAATATCACAGGTACTTTTTGCCTTCATTGCCAAGATGCACTATGTTAAAGACACATGTTTGAAAGCCTGAGCGTCCCTGAGTCACGTGCAGTTGGACTCACTCTGCGCTGGAGCCTCTGGTAAACGTCAGTCGGACCAGTTTTGTTTGGTTTGCAGGTGTGACAGAGAAACACACTGGAGTCTATACGATACTGAAGAACTATTTTATTGCCTGGCACAGAACAAATAATCGATTTAGTGGTGTAAAAGCAACCTTAAAAAAATGTATTCTTCTTGTGTAGCCTCTCCACAGATCTGACCTGTAACTCGGCCCGGTCGTCTTCATGAAGATGTTATTGCTTTGCTTGGAAGATTCCACAGAACGACCACAGTTTATTCCACAGTATGTTTCTTATTTTTACTTGTACAAAGACATTTTTACTTTTCCGGTGGAGGGTTCATCAAATTATTTTCTCCATGGAGACGTTATTGCTTTGTCTGGATTACAGGTCAGATCTGTGGAGACGCGACCCTGCTGTTTGTTTTTCTAGGTATTTTTAAGCTATAAAACCACCTGTAATTGAATAAAAGTCACACTGTGGAACATTCCAGACAGAGAAGTGACATCTCCATAGAAACAAACAGGAGGTGGATGCTTTAAAGGGCCTGTATTCAGTGTTGGGAAGGTGACTTTTAAAATGTAATCCCCTACAGATTACAGATTACATACCCCAAAATGTAGTTTGTAACAGAATCCATTAAATGACTTAAAGTGAGTAGTGTAATCTGATTACTTTGGATTACTTGATATTCTGTAGAGAAGCAAAGACGAGGAAATCGTAACATAAGAAGTTTTATCTGATAAAAGAAAATAAAAAGCCCAGACTTTACTGAACCAAATAAAAATATTATTGATAGAAGAAGAAGAGACACGGTCCGTGCAGCATCGTTTAGTCCTGTTAAATCCTGCTTTAGTCCTGGTTTAGTCCTGGTTTTAGACCTGGTTTTAGACCTGGTTTAGATCTAATTTAGACCTGCTTTTAGTCCTGTTTTAGTCCTGATTTAGTCATGGTTTTGTCCTGGTTTTAGACCTGGTTTTAGACCTGGTTTAGACCTGGTTTAGATCTAGTTTAGATCTAATTTAGACCTGCTTTTAGTCCTGTTTTAGTCCTGATTTAGTCCTGGTTTTGTCCTGGTTTAAGACCTGGTTTAGACCTGGTTTTAGTCCTAGTTTTAGACCTGGTTTTAGACCTGGTTTTAGACCTGGTTTAGATCTAATTTAGACCTGCTTTTAGTCCTGTTTTAGTCCTGATTTAGTCCTGGTTTTGTCCTGGTTTTAGACCTGGTTTAGATCTAGTTTAGATCTAATTTAGACCTGCTTTTAGTCCTGTTTTAGTCCTGATTTAGTCCTGGTTTAGTCCTGATTTAGTCCTGGTTTTGTCCTGGTTTAGATCTAGTTTAGAGCTGTTTCAGTTTCTGGGAACGAGTGGAATTACCAGCAAAAATAAAAAAATAAAAAAAAGGAATATAGCCCAAAATGTGAAAACAGGAAAATCCCGCCGTGTAATCCATTTATTTCAACAAAGTAACTGTAATCCAATTACCACTCACTGAAAGAGTAACTGTAACTGAATACAGTTACTCATCATTTGTACTCTGATTACATAACTCTGGTACATGTAATCTGTTACTCCCCAACACTGCCTGTATTAAAGTATTTTCTGATGTTCTGTGGTTTCCTCGTCACACACAGACCTGGAGTTGTGTTTTGTTTCGTTCACATGTTTAACACTTTCCGACCCGGAAAAGTGAAGGAAAATGGATGGATGTTTGAGGACGGATGTTTAACACAAACCCTGCAGATTTAGTTCTTCTCTCTCTTGGCCCCGGCGTCGCTCGCTCCAGGTGGAGGCGACGCGAGTGAAGAGACACAACCACAACCACAACCACAGCCACAACCACAACCACAACCACAGCCACAACCACAACCACAACCACAACCACAGCCACAACCACAACCACAACCACAACCACAACCACAACCACAACCACAACCACAACCACAACCACAACCACAACCACAACCACAGCCACAACCACAAC
>NW_026571515.1:3422502-3445002 GCF_026225935.1 Boleophthalmus pectinirostris | reverse complement strand
TTAGCGAAGCCCGCGAGGCCCCCGGTGATGGATGCAGCCGAGGAGACGGGGGGAGCGCTCTCTCGGGTTAATCTGAGCAGATCCATCACACGGGGCCGGTGGCAGGTGTCATACTTCACCACAAACGCCCCGTTCCACTTTAGCGCCGGCGTAATGGCGACTGCAGAGCGACGCGCATAAATCCACTGCTCTGTTTATACGACACAAATATACACACACATACGCACACACAAATATACAAACATACACATATATGTACTATACAAATATACACACACATACACACACGCACACAGGCACACACACATATATATACACACATATACACAAACATACACATACACACACACATCCAATGACCAGGAAGAGACACCAACATCTGTGACATCTCCTCTGTGAGTGACACCACAGAACTAGAATAACATCTGGAAGGTGAATCCAAGATGGCGTCATGTCGTTTTCAGTGGTCTGTGTCATTGGCTCATGGGCCCAAAAATAATTTTCTCTTCCGCATTTACTTCCTCAGTCCGAGCGAGCTCCTCCCCCCGTGTGACGTCTGTAACGCGCACGGCGTGGAGCGTTTGGACCAATCAGAGCGAGAGCTGCTACAGCAGAGCGAGCGCAGGCCCAGGGCGAGATTAAAAACCTATTCATACTTCATAAGAACATAAGAACACTGTTCTTGTTCTTGAGGCGATAAGAACAAGAATTAAGTTCATTTCATTTCAAAGATGTTTTGCTGAAAAACTGCCCCGCCCCCTCGCTCTGCCCCTTCGCTCTGCCCCGCCCCCTCGCTCCTATTAGCTAAGTATTACTCACTTAACTCTGACTTGAACAGGAGTCATGTTGTTGTTGTTTTTTTCTTGCTCCGCACTGACGAGGAAGCCAATAAACCTCACCCTCATAAATAACCAATCAGAGTGAAGATGTCTGACAGCTCTGCAGAACTGCTGAGCAAAGTTCTGCTCAGCTGAGGTGTCGAGAACAAACCACAAGAACTGCCCAACAGAGCCAGCTCTGGTGCAGGACAAAGTTCCTGTGTTCTTATGAAGGATGAAAAGGCCTTTAATCTTACAAACCTAACTTTTTAGGTGCTTGAGGATTAAAATGTTTTTTAAAGCTTATGTTCTGAAAATAGAAAAAAATCTTACAAAATCTGACCTTTGTGAAAGCCAGCTGCCCTGTCAGCAGAACACGGGCACTTTGAATTCCCAAAATGCATTGCGTTCTGTAGAAGAGCTGCAGTACCTGGAGCGGCCACTAGTCGGTCTCACGCTGGAACAGAGGGAGAATGTCTTTGTCAGTTTTTATTATAGCTCCATGAGTGACGCCAGTGTGGGACCTTTAACATCTACAAAGGCAGCAGATCTCTGAGGTCTGGTCTTACTGTAGTTATAAACGAGCTCTTTCATGTCCATCGTGTGATTACAGTTTTTATTGTGTGGAGCAGCTCAGATGAATCACGGTCTGGAGGGATGAATGAGCCTGAACCTGACCTCACCAAACGACGACCGCAGCATGTTACTCTGATAACAGGCCCTGACATCTTTATGAGAGATGGAGAGAGATTTTATCGATCCGGAGGGAAATCCAAGTTTAACCACAGCAAAATTTCTTCTGCGTGTCTCTGTGGCCTTTGAGTCTCAGTCAAAGGTCTCGGGTCTCAATGGGGTTTAGCAGGATGACTAGTCAGGGAGGGTCAACAGGTCTGTGTCAGGGCAGTTTGAAGAGAAGAGGAAGAGCCAAAAGTGTCCCTCCTAAAGCGTCACAGCAGCCTCCAGGGGGCGCCAGGTGAACACAACAGGAAAGGTCTCACTCTTACTGTGCTCTGGTGTTTCTGTCGGTGATGATGTGGCTCATTCTTTCTAAGTATTTCCTCTGGAAGGTCTGACACATTTGCTTCAGTTGTAATTTGTCTCTTGTGCTTTAAATCATTTTTGGATCCTGCTGTGTGAGCCCTCGTCCGTGATTGGTGGAGTAGTTTTACACCTGGCCAATCCTGCTTCACCTCCAGCCTCCTCCTCGTATTTAAAAGTTGTACAGAGGATTTTTTAAGGGAAGCGAAATACAGCGACAGTTCTTTTTCAAATGTTGTGCATGCGTGACACCACCTTCCTCAGTAGAAACATCTCCTCCCGCTTCTTTACTCTAGAAATCACATTTGTTTACATCCAGTGCATGTTCAGAATTACTGTTGAAGTGACCTGCCTAGAAATATTTTAGCGACCGACGCGTCAGTTTTTTGGACCCTTCGGACTTTCTTTTGCGGCGAACTGGTCGTGGATTCTCGTCCTCCATCGCAACAAACTGTGAGGAAGCTACAGTTTGAAAAAGCCTCCAAGAACCACTGCATAAACCACGTAATCCCAACGAGTCAGTTACACTAGAAATGTAGGGAGTTTGATTGACAACCTAACAGCCAATAGATAAAGAGGGAGCCTCGTTTTCTATTGACTGATGTTTATCTGGCCTCACTATGTCCACAGTTGATAGATTTTCATTATTTTTTTTTTCGGTCATCATAATTACAAGGCTGCTGCGTCTCTGTAATGGTATTTTAAACTTTCAATGACAATTTGAAACATAAAAAAAATCCTCCATGCAACCTTTAAGACTCCAGCAACTGTTGAGGGCTGCTGGTCTTGTTGGTCACTTTGCCATTTTGTGTTTGTATGCGTGTGTGTCTAGTTCTGTAGTTTAGTTCTGTTTTGTTCCTTCTTTTATTTGGTCACTCAGTTCTGTTTGTGGGTTTATGTGGTTTTACTTTGGAGAACTTGTGTTTTAGTTTTGTGTGTGTCCCTTAGTTAACCTCGCGATTTTTGTGTAAGCCTGCGTGACCCGTTTTGTGGCACAAAAGTCGTTGTCTGTTAATTCTCTTGTTTTGTTTCTTAGTTTAGGTTATTTTCTGTATATATTTTAGTCTGTTAATTAAACATTATTTAATTTATTACATTTTTTTTGTTACGTAACATCTTGTAGAAAGCCTGTACCATCTCAAAGGTCCACAGTAGAGCCCTGCACTCCCAAACACAAGACCCGACACAAAACAGTGCAGCGTGGAACACATTTTGAAAGCTCATTGTGGTGCAGGCAGGAATGGTATAAACTACAGTCCCGCAAACTAAATATGAGTGTAAAGTAAAATATACAAATGATTAATGTTTGCCTGTCATACGTAATTTGTGCTGGATATTTTATTTGGTATTAATTAAAACATTTTAAGCAGCCTAAACTTGCAGACGTGGTCTAATCTCGCACACATTTTAGACAATTCCTTTCTGCTTCTTCATGTTTGACAGAGTTTAAGAAAGTGAACGTCCCCATCTTTGCATGCTTTGATTTTTGGGCAGGAGCAGGAAAAAATATCGTAGACGCAGGAGTTAGCCTGATTCATCAGCTGGTTTCACTTCATAGAAACCGTGTGACCTCGCAGCATTAGGATTCGTTCGCTCGACGGTAGGCGGGTAATTTTTTAATTTAACCAGTCGCTGTTGTTTGGTCGTGATGTATGTAATGCTCCAAATCCTGTAGGAAGAAGGACAATAACGTCTTTCCTCTTGATAAAATTCACCAAACATTCTCTTTGTTCCAGCTTTAAATCCTCGATCTGGGGAATCTTCGCCAACACAGAATGTCTGTCTTCGTCTACATCCATCTCGACGATTTGTTTACTGTTGTGCTGTTCCACAAAAGGGACACAGACAGATGCCACCAGTTTGACGTCATGACTTCACAGCTCACAGCTTCTGGGATTCTTGCAAAGTGTCTAGTGTATTCTGATTCCTGATCTAGTCACTGGAGAGAAATGAAATTGAGCAGTAGGTGGCACCAACCTGGCTATATATTTGTATCCTATATTTATTTTCAATTTGAAAGTTTTGCATAATCACTAACAAAGTGTTTTTGTTTGAGAGAGAAATGCTGAATAAATGCATCGTGTAAATAAAAAATAATCGTTTGAATAATCATGAATCATAAATCTCTCGAATCGTTGCCAACACAGAATGTCTGGCTCTTTGCTGATTGGCTGGTGCCCGGACTCGCACTTCCGGGGTTTTTGCGAATCGTCTAGTGTATTCTGATTCCTGACCTAGTCACAGGAGAGAAATGAAATTGAGCAGAGGCACTAGGTGGAGCCAGACCTCTAGTCCATAGTGAACCTCTTGCGTAGTTTTCATGGACTTGGAAAAAATAAACAGTTCATTTCACACAATCCAACAGTCTCTTAATTGTGTCATTTGAACTCCACAAGCTGCACTTCTTTGCTTTTTGAGCTCAGTTTTTAACATATCATGACATTTTAACCAACTAAGCTTCAAAACTGGCTCCGTGTGTGAGCCACAGAGCCACATTTACACCGAGACTGTCCAAGTCTAATGGAGACCCACAGCGACAATGTCATTTGCTTTGAGAAAATCATCCCTGAAAATGTACAAACGGTCCTTCTGTCTGTCTTAAATGTGCAGAAGACTTTAAAATCCTCCGGTGTGTCTCGGCCTGAGCCTTTTGAACTCTGAACCATCTGCACTCTCGTCTGTTACTGCAGGAGAAAAATCCAGTGAAGCACGGACCCTAATTATAACTCCATCGCTGCCTCTGTGCTCTAATGAACCACGTCACAAAACCATCTCAGCGCTGACCATTCCACGAGCCACAGTTTAACGACAAGAGTCGCGTTTAGTGCCGTTCATTTTAATAAAGAGAAGAGCGTTTTTCATTTCCTCTTTCTCTTTGAATCATGCAGACGACACATTCTCTGTAGTTACAGGCTGTTGCTTTTAAGAAAATTGACTTAAAAAAAAAAATGTTTTCATCTTGTCCTTTCATCAAACGCACCTGGAGTTGTATTTCACTTTATTCACTCTCCCTCTCGAAACACTTAAATTTTCCCAGGATTGTGACGTTTTTTTTTTTTTTTTACTTTTACATTTCTTATGTATCTAAAAAGCTTAGTACCATATTTTTCGGGCAATAAGGTGCACTTAAAATCCTTTAATTTTCTCAAAAATCCACAGTGCATCTTAAAATCCTGTGTGACTTGTGTATTAATTCTGGTCCTGAAATTTTCTCAAATCAACTTTGCTTATAATCTGGTGCACCTTTATGTGTTAATTCTAGTTGTGTTTATTGACCTCAAACTGATTTTACGTGGTACTCGGCGCTCAAAAATTAGTCAAAATGTTTTAGTACGACTTTGGTAAGCTATGAAGCCGCATTGCTTGATGGATTGTACCATATTTTTCGTACTATAAGGTGCACTTAAAATCCTTTAATTTTTTCAAAAATCCACAATGCGTCTTATCATTCGTTGCTCCCTATGTATTAATTCTGGTTGTGTTACTTACCTCAAACTGATTTTTTTGTGGTACACGGCGCTTAAAAATCTGTCAACATGTTTTAGTACGACTTTGGTAAGATACAAAGCCACACCGCTTGATGGATTGTCGGAGGATTACGGTGACTGTAGTCAGGAGCCTCGCGCAGTTAGTCCAAAAGAAGCTGAACAGCATCAGCACACAAGGAGCGAGCTGTATACGGTGTCGTAGTCAGACATGTTGTCGTTAACATTCTGAGCAGTAAACAAAGTGAAACGGCACAGCTGTCACCTGGCGGCAGTGATACGAGTGGAAAGAAAATAGTGCCAAGTGATTATGAGGTCTGACTTTGTTGTGGACAAAGGTTTTGTGATGCAAATGTATCACTCTTTTAAACACATTGTCTTGAGAAGAAAAACGCTTCATTTTCGTGTGTCCCCCAACCAACTTGCCGGACTACTTTCATCAGTACCAAAACCGGGGATTTTGACGGGGATGACATACAGATTCATGTCGAAAAACCCAAACTGTCCCTTTAACTCCTCTCCATTTGTTCTAAACATTTCTCCTGTTAACATCAACATAATGGGGCCTGCTCCTTATTGACATTATTCTTTTTTTTTTTTTTTTTACATTTGTTACATATCTAAAGAGCTTAGTACCGTATTTTATAAGGTGCACTTAAAATCCTTTTATTTTCTCAAAAATCCACAGTGCGTTTTATAATCCAGTGTGCCTATGTATTAATTCTGGTTGTGCTTACTGACCTCGAACCGATTTTATGTGGTACATGGAGCTCAAAAATCTGTCAACATGTTTTAGTGCGACTTTGGTAAAATGCAAAGCCACACCACATGTTGGATTATGGCTTTATTACGGAGCACAAGGAGCGAGCTGTTCTTTTCAGCGCTTATAGTTTATGCAAATGAGTCATGTGGTTTTAAGTTTCATTTCTGTAAAATGTAAACATATGTGCTCAAAGCTGCATTAAACTCATTATTACTCAATGTATATTTGAGTCGTGCTCGTAGGAAATAAAAAAAAACCAAACAAACTTAAATGATCCACCCACATTCACATTCATAAAACACATTCACCAAGACAGAGAAGAAACGCCGGGCGAATTACACCACGATCTGTCGATGGATCGCGGACGCCCGGACTAAGGATCAGACTCAAGTGTCGTCCATTTGTTTCACTTAAGGCAAGGCAAGGCAAGGCAAGTTTATTTGTATAGCACAATTCGCCAAAGTTTCAAAGTGCTTTACAGAATAAGAAATACCATAATAAAAAAAAATCAAAACATAAATAATCATGGATTAAAATTAAAAAAGAGAGGAGAGAAGAGTGCGGAATGAAAACCTTTCAGTTATTTGCCAGTTAAACAGAAATGTTTTTGAGCCTGGATTTAAACAGCGTACAGAAGAGGCCTGTCTCACATGTTCAGGAAGACAAGCTATGAACCTGAAACGCTGACTCCCCTGTTTAGTTCTGACTCTGGGCACCAGCAGGAGGCCGTCCCTGAGCTCCTCAGAGTGCGAGATGGTTCTATGACACTAACTGTCACAGATGTACTTTGGTGCTCGGCCTGGAGAACTTGTACACAAGCAGAGCTGCTTTAAAGTCTATTCTCTGAGGCACAGGAAGCAGTGCAGAGACCTGAGCACAGGACTTTGTGCTCGTACTTCCTAGTTCGAGTAAGGACCCGAGCTGCAGCGTTCTGGAGTTCTGCAGCTGTCTCACAGCTCGTTTGAGAGACCAGTGAGCAGACCATTACAGTAGTCTAATCTACTGGAGACAAACGCATGGATAAGTTTCTCAAGTCTGCTTTAACAGTAAACTTTGATTTTGCTATGTTTTTTAGATGGTAAAAGGCTGCAGATGTTATTGATTTTATGTGACTGTTAAAGTTCAAGTCTGAGTCCATTATTACCCCTAGATTTCTTGCCTGATTTGAAGTTTTAGAGAGAGAGACTGGAGGTGACTGCTGACACTGTCCCTTTGTTTCTGTGGACAAACACTATGACTTCAGTCTTGTCAGAGTTTAGCTGGAGAAAGTTGTTTTGCATCCACACACTGATCTGTTGGATGCAGTGCCCAAGTGACTCCACTGGTCCATAGTCTCCTGCTGCAGAGAGACGTAGATCTAGTGTCGTCTGCATAATTGTGGTACACACGTTATTGCTGCTTAATGCGCCTTTATAATCCGGTGCACCTTATAGTCCGAAAAATACGATAATAGAAACAACAATAATGGCTTTCTGGCTCAAAACTGCAGAATAGATGAGCCTTTTACTGAAGCAAGCAGCAGATCTTTGAGTTCTACATTTTTAATAAATTGCCTCACAACATGAACCCCAAGTGTATGACTGTGTCGGGGTAGGAGAAAACTAAAATTTCCAAAGCACTTAAAGCTGCACTGCGCAACTTTTCTGCCTGGAATGTCCCACAGTATGACATTAATCAGCTCTACTTTAGACTTATTCAATTCTCGGTGCGTTTATAGCTCAAAAATACCTCGAAAAACAGGTCTTCTCCGTGGAAATGTTCTTGCTTTGCCTGGAATGTTCCACGGTATGACTTTAAACACATAAAAGCATGACAACTTCGCACATCAGTTACTAGAGACGGGTGTGTTGTACAGTTGTAGGGAGTATTATCTGTTACATAAGGGCGAGTTGTTGTACAGTTGTAGGGAGTATTATCTGTTACATAAGGGTGAGTTGTTGTGCAGTTGTAGGGAGTATTACCTGTTACATACAGGTGAGTTGTTGTACAGTTGTAGGGAGTATTATCTGTTACATAAGGATGAGTTGTTGTACAGTTGTAGGGAGTATTATCTGTTACATACAGGTGAGTTGTTGTACAGTTGTAGGGAGTATTATCTGTTACATACAGGTGAGTTGTTATACAGTTGTAGGGAGTATTATCTGTTACATAAGGATGAGTTGTTGTACAGTTGTAGGGAGTATTATCTGTTACATACAGGTGAGTTGTTGTACAGTTGTAGGGAGTATTATCTGTTACATAAGGGTGAGTTGCTGCACAGTTGTAGGGAGTATTATCTGTGACATAAGGGTGAGTTCCTGCACAGTTGTAGGGAGTATTATCTGTTACATAAGGGTGAGTTGTACAGTTGTAGGGAGTATTATCTGTTACATAAGGGTGACTTGTTGTACAGTTGTAGGGAGTATTATCTGTTACATAAGGATGAGTTGTACAGTTGTAGGGAGTATTATCTGTTACATAAGGGTGAGTTGTTGTACAGTTGTAGGGAGTATTATCTGTTACATAAGGGTGAGTTGCTGCACAGTTGTAGGGAGTATTATCTGTTACATAAGGGTGAGTTGTACAGTTGTAGGGAGTATTATCTGTTACATAAGGGTGAGTTGTACAGTTGTAGGGAGTATTATCTGTTTCATACAGGTGAGTTGTTATACAGTTGTAGGGAGTATTATCTGTTACATAAGGGTGAGTTGCTGCACAGTTGTAGGGAGTATTATCTGTTACATAAGGGTAGCATTTATTCGTTCATTTTGGTTGTTTCTGTTGCTCAAAAATAAAATAATTCCTTCTGTGAATCGGGGCCTGTAATGTGGCGTGTTGCTGCAACCTGCTCGTTTCCCCCGTGATTGATGAGTTTAATCTAAACCGGACGAAGCAATAACGTTTCCCGGCACTGGAAATGTTACACAGTGCGCCTTTAAGTCTCATAAAGTGAATCTGGCGCGCGATGTTTCTCCTTTTAAACAACTCCCACTTGAACCGCTCTGTCACTCGTTATGTAATTCCTCATCCCTCCCGCCGATTCGTGTTCCAGGTGCCACCCCCCCTCTCGCTTTCTCGCTCTGATTGGGAAAGCCTTCGTTAGTCTGAGATTTCGGTGACGTCCCAGAATGCCTCGGTGTTACCTTGTTTCCATGGCGATGACTCTGCACCCACACACACGGTTGAGCGACGGGCGCAGCTCCTCTGTTCGTCTACAGCGCGAGAGAGAGTGTGCGGAGAGAGGGTGGCCTTGAGAACTGGCAGATACACACACACACACACACGACGCACACACACACACACGACACACACACACACTGTAGGAGGGATTATCTGCAGTGAGATGTTTCGTTCACGTCACACGAGGATCTGTCAGCGTTTCAAATGGAGAGATCACTGCAGACACACACAGATGCACACGCAGTTCTTGCCCGGTAAATCTTTTTCACAACGTCTGGAAGTGTCCTCCTGTAGGTTTGAGGAACATCTGGTTAACGGTTTTCTGTGGCAAAAAGTCCAGCTTCTTTCAATTGAGGCTCCTTCTTTAAATCGAGGTAATGGTTCTGCTCACCTGTCCTCTCCAAACGAGCTGTGAGACGCTGCAGAACATCCAGGTCCTGACTCGAACTAGGCAGTACAAGCACATAATAAATCAAATCAATCATCCATCCATCTATTTTCTTCCACTTATCCGTGGCCGGGTCTAAGCATCAGTCTAAGCAGGGACTCCCAGACTTCCTTCACCCCAGACACGTCCTCCAGCTCCTCCGGGGGAATTCCGAGGTGTTCCCAGGCCAGCCCAGAGACATAGTCCCTCCAGCGTGTCCTGGGTCTTCCCCGGGGCCTCCTCCCGGTGGGACATGAACACCTCCTGAGGAAGACGCCCAGGAGACATCAGAACAGACGCCCGAGCCTCAACTGCTCCTCTCGACGTGGAGGAGCAGCGGCTCTACTGAGCTAGAAGAAAAAGGTTGAATTCGCCTGGTACAGAGTGTATAGTAAGTGCCAATTCTCAACTTTTGTCTTGTGATTGTTGTGTTCTCACAGGTGGTGGAAAATAACGAAGTACAGACTTAGATTTAGACTTAGACAAACTTTATTGATCCACAAGGGAAATGACTTGGACACAGGAGCTCACACATTATATTATAATAACAAAGAGTAAAAAATAAATAAAAAAAAAGAATGGTAATAATAAATTCTAAATAAATAACAAACAAAAAAGAGCAAGAGACTTAAGTCAATAAGACATAATTATGTAAATGTACAAGTCAAAATAAACTGGAAAATAAGTAATAAAACACCTCAGATATAAGAGGTTATAAGGAAAAACATAGTGTTAGGTTTATCTAAACATTGTAAACAAGAAGAAAGACAAGAGAATTCAGTTTTACTCGCGAGGAGAACGGGCAGAGAGTGGGCATCAAAACCAACAGTCTCCACACGTTCTGATGACTCAAGGCCGCTCTCCTCCTTTTATTTCATTAGGAGGCCCTAGTTACAGAATGATAATTCTCAAGGGGAAGGGGAAACAGCAAAGACATAATAAGAAACTGATGAAGCTATGCATAGTACAAACACATAAAACATGATTAACAATCAGGAGGTGCCTTAGGTTTGGACAGACACCATCATAACTCTTCATGTGTGACAGTGGAAGTTGGCTTCATGTGAGGAATCATCTGGAGGTTCACTAGAGCGATAGGACACTGCACACAGTTGTCAAACACACAGAGGTTATTCATTTTCATACAAGTGATTGGTACATTATAAATCAAAGAATTGTAGTACATAACTGGTTAACTCATAGGCCTAGAATATCACACAAGTATTTAGCAAATATGGGATAATAAAATTATTCTGACACATAGATACACTAAACATGATTGGACACAGTGTTACCTGTTTTATAAGGGTGAGTTGTTGTACAGTTGTAGGGAGTATTATCTGTTACATAAGGGTTGATTGTCCAGTATATACAAGTACAAGTATATAACCTGTTTCTGCATGTTTATTTTATTTTTTATTTTTTCACATTATTAATTTAATAACATTTTATCTATTATACTTTAATACACAGTCACAGCAGAATAATATAAAGTGTGTAACTTCTCAACTCCTGCCATGTCATTGGTGTTTTCACACCAATGGTGGAAAGTAATGAAGTATAAAAGTAAAAATACAATACTTAAGGACAAATTTGTAGTATCTGTTCTTTACTTAAGTATATTTTACAGTGGATACTTTTTACTTTTACTTCACTATATCTGAGAGTGTATCTGTACTTTCTGCCTGCACATTTTAAATCTGTACTAAAAAGTACAAAGTTTCTTTAGTTTCTGTCCCAACTTTGAGCAAACCAAATACAAAGACACAGCTAGAAAAATTAAGAAATCAACGGAATCACTTAAAATCAGCTAAATTCTTTCTCAAAATCATTACATTTCATCCTTTAATTGTTCCAAAAATCTATGCAAAATACTTTGGAAAGTACATTTTTAACCAAGTACCTTAATAGTTTTACTTAAAGGTGCACTGTGTAACTTTTGTCTTGGGGAGGGTCTGTCACCTGCTCGTTTCTATGGAGATGCCATCGCTCTGCCTGGAATGTTCCACAGTGTGACATTAACCCTTCCAGACCGACGGTATCGTATACGATACCGGCGGACATGTTTTACATAACCGCGCATAACTTTTTAACCATAAAAGATAGAGACTTGATTTTTTTTCCTTGTAAAGATAAGACCCGTGGCTTTACGAGCATCTTTCCGGCATCATCCTACGTCACACGCACGCTGCGTGGTGACGTAGTGAAAACAGGTGTCCAATAGGAACTTCGCTCTTCGGCGCGTGACGCACTCCATCCATTTTCATTGGCCCAAACTTTGCCAAAGATTGTTGTAAGTCAAGATAGTTACTCCTCTGAGCGTCTGTGCTCATAGCATTTGATAAAGCAGACCTAAGTACCATTATTTCTCAAGTAAATGGCAAATTACGCATCTCGGTGTGCGTAATTGCGCATCCCTTACTATTTTTATTTGAAAAGTTTTTTTTTACTTGCAAATGACACATAATACACCCAACAGGACGTAAACAGCCTAGTGCCGAGCAATGAATCGGGTGCGCGCGGGTGTGAGCAGGTGCGCGCAGATGCGCGCTTGGCGTACACACATTCGTGTGCCAAGGCATTTGTTGTTTTGCGCACAGAGGATAAAGAGCTCCGGGAAGTCTATCAGAAGAAAGAAAGAAAGAAAGAAAAAGAAAGAAAGAACGAACAGAAATGGCACGCAAAGCGTCACTTTCCTTGCTGGAAGCAGTGGCGATGGTAACGGAGCCTGGCAGTGACGCCGAGTCCGATGTGGACACTTTTTATACAGATGAAGAGTTGGATTACCTGGAGGATCTGGACCCTATTGAAGAGTAAGTAGCAAATATTTGATAGTTATTTAGAGCAAACATCTTGCAACACTTGTAGTAAACGGGCGTAAATACATAATAGTTGCGTGCGTAATGCCTATTTACGCATGTTTGGATACAGTTTTATTTGATGCGTGAGGGGTATAATCATTTAGGTGGGGGATGAGATTGTGAACTTCAGACAACTGTTTACCTGTGTTGCACTAGACTTATGACATGTATGTTGTTGTTTATAATAACGAGCTACAAACTACATGTGTAAAGTGGATGAAGTGGTTTGGGATGTGTGGATGTCCTAATTAGTGAGGTCATAATCTGTTGACACCATTTGGGTGGGGGATGGGGTTGTGCATTGTGTTTTGCCCCTGCTGCACTAGACTTAGACTTGTTTTAGTCCATATGTAATACACAAGTTTTACACAAACTAACATTTTTTCCTTTTCTTTTTGTTTAGTGCTGAGTCAGAGGATGTTCCTCAGGCTCCTCCAGATTCCCCTGTGTCATTCACTTCAGGTGTCTCCCAGCTTTTCATCAGTGTCTACAACCCCAGCCACCCGTCCAGAACCATCAACACCTTCAACACCTACGATCTCCTCTGAGAGCAGGAGGAGGGGCAGGGATGGAGGGCATGGAAGATCCAGATCTCCACTCCTCAGTACTTCATCTCCATCACCACACTTACTAACCACCACACCAGGAAGACCGCAGCAGGCAAGGATCATATGGGAGGCTGTCATGTGTGCACTGCTGACAAACACAGGGGAAGAGGCAGTGTACTGCATGGAAATACAAGGCCTGTGATGTGGCACTATGCCTGGTGCCTGATAGGAACTGCTTCCATGATTGGCACTAGTGAAGGACTTGGACGAGTGCACTTTTTTTGTTTTGAGGGCAAAAATGACATTTTTAGAATACCTACAAACTTCATATTTTGCACTTTTGTAGCTAAGACCCTAAACTAACTATTTTATTATGTCTAAAAAGTTGTTTATACATGTTTGCTGTGTGTTTTGAATAAAGGAGTGTGAATATTATTTTCCGTTTTTTTTTTTTCCTTTGTATTTCTAGTGCTATAGCTTTTATTACAGCCATATGACACAACTACAGCATTCAGATTGTGAAAGAACAGGTTGTACTGAAAAAAAGGATGTATAGCACTTCATTAGGGGATAAAAGGGGGAGTTTTAATAGCAAAATTAGGAAAAAAATCCAGGCGAGGACAAATGTACCAAAAATGCCCTTAGGTCTGGAAGGGTTAAACAGCTCTACTTTACATTTATTTACTTACAGCTGGTTTTAAAAGCTCAAAAATACCAAGAAAAACAACATTCTGACTGTGAGCGGGGTCGCCTCTCCACAGACCTGACCTGGAACTTACTCTGCTTCGGTCTCCATGAAGATAGAAATGTTTAAAACCACACTGTGAAACATTCCGGACAAATCAAATCAATTAAAAAAATAAATAAATCTTCACGGAGAAAAGTGTTTAACAGATCCTCCACCATTAACGTTACACAATGCAGCTTCATCTTCTTCAGTGACAGCGAGTTGTTCCGTCGCCATGGTGCCCGTGCGATCCAGGTTTGCTTTTATTGGACACATTATTAAAATCCATGTTGGCTTGAAGGTCACTCGGACGCGCGTCATAACTCATGTGATAATACCCATAAGTAGCGAGGCGGCTTTACGTACACTCTCATTATGTCCCTCCGATCGATGTGGAGCAGGAAAAGCGGCTCTTTAAAAGGACACAACACACTCAGTGACTTTGTGTACTTTCACACGTGACATTTTTCACTTCGCGACAATAACTACAAGCTTTCAAATTATGTTTATAACTGCTCGACTCAAATCAAGGACGTCGAGGCTTTTTCTGCGAGTTTAAATAAGTGAAGAGATAAACAGTTCCAGGGCTGAAATGATCCAAATGATTCGCGTGAAGGTGTAAAGAACTTCGTCTATCTGTGTTTTCTACTCCACATTTTAAATCTGGCCTGAAAAGTGAAAAGTACTTTTTTTTTGAGCAAGCAAACACACAAAAATGGCTAGAAAATTTAAGAAATCACTTAAAATCAGCTAAATTTTTGGTCAAAATCACTAAAATCATCGTTTAATTGTCCCAAAAATCTCCACAAAATACTTTTCAAACTTTCAAGCAACTTTTTACATAAAGGTGCATTGTGTAACTTTTCTGGTGGAGGGTCCGTCACCTGCTTGTTTCTATGGAGATGTTGCTGCTCTGCATGGAATGTTCCACAGTGTGACATTAAACAGCTCTACTTTACCCTCTGAATTGATCCAAATGATTCTAGTGAAGGTGTACAAAGTTTCAAAACACAGTGGAGCACTTCCTGTATCACCACATGACATCACAAATCCAAATGCAGTTTAAAACTGGTCACTGACAAGCATGACAACCTTAAAAATAACAGAATCACTTTTTAAAAACGCTTTAAAGATATTTGATAGGAAATCTTTATCTTTTCATCATTGTCTCATACTACAGAAGTATAATATCTTAAGTTTTGGAAATTTTCAAAAATTTTAACTCACCTGCTCAGTCTACAAAGTCTTAAATGGAGTCGCTCCACCAGCTCTGGGTGAGTTCATTAAAGGTTGTATAGAGGATTTTCCAAGGAACGAGAAATCCAACGACTGTTTGTCCTTTTTCAAATGTTGCGCATGCGTGAAACCACCTCCCCTCCCCTACAGCTCCTACGTAGAAACGCCTCCTCCTCCTTACGCCAGAAACAGGTTTGTTTACAGCCGGTGAACTGCACATGACTTGTAAACAACTAACTACAGTGTTGGTTAGGCAAGACGGAGAAGTGAGGAGCGGGGGGAGCGGGTGCGCGGACATTTCGTTCGCGGACGAGAAGTGAGGAGCAGGGAGAAGAACGGATCGGGCAGCGGGGAGAGGAGCAGGAAAGGGGTGCAGAGAAGGTTGCGCGGAGATTCCGTGCGAATGAACTAGCTACAACACGCAGCAGCAAGCGGACTCTTTCTTTGCCTTGAAAATTACGTTTTCAGACATAGGATATCACTTTCGTGTCCTGAAAAACGTTTGACTAGCTCTTGGAAATAAAGTACGTTTTCATAATAAGCAGAAGTTTCCTGTCCAGGAGTAATTTGTGGACCAGTGCGTTCAGTCTTTAGACTCTTCGTCTGCTTTCAGTCGCGTCCATCGCTGGAATGAATCTTCAAGAATCACCTTAGTTTGGCTTCGCTGCTTTTCCCCTTGTCTTCTTCTTTCAGTGACCTCAAAAAACTGACTTTCTTTTGCGGTGAACTGCTCCTGGATTCTTGTCGCCATTGCAACAAACTTTGTGCGAACTGTGAGGAAGATATAGGTCAAAAAAAGCCGCTAAGAACTGTTGCGTTGGTGGAGTAAACAGCGTCTGTGCGGCTTGCGTCTGTGGACTGCGTGACAGTCGTACGTAAACCACGTAATGGCAGCGCAGGCAAGTCAGTTACGCTAGAAACGTAGGGAGTTTGATTGACAGCCTGTCAGCTCACAGATAACGAGGCAGTGTCGTTATCTATTGGCAAATGTTCAGCCCCACCACGTCCAGAGTTGATGAATTTTTATTCTTTTTTTTGGTCATCATAATTACAAGGCTACTGCATCTCTATAATCTATCACTGACAATTTGAAACAAAAAAAAATATTCCATACAACCTTTAAGCCCAAGTCCAGCTCTAGTGGTCGGGGAACAAGAGCCTCGACCAGAGGCGACTGTGCAATACCTTATAGACGCACAACTTTCAGTCAACAGGTGTGATCAGTCAAGGAACAGAAATCTGGAACAACATCCCAGCTGCTATAAGAGACTCCACAACTTTCAGTTCATTTAAAACTAATCTGAAACGACGGCTTAAGAGAAACCAGATCTGTAACCACTAATGTTCTGCTCCTATGTAAATGTCAGTGTTGTATGTCCTGCTTGTGTGTTTGTCTATTGTGACGTGTTTTATGTTCTTATGTCTTACGTCTCTGTCTCTCTGACCTGTCAGGGACTATAGATGAAAAGTACCTTCAGGCTAATTCTGGCATATTTACAAGTATATGTTCATGAATATGCATTGTCTCTTTTAAATAAATAAAACTAAAAAAAAAAAAAACTAAAGCTGTATTTAAAACAACAAATTTTACCAAGGTGCTGTACAGAGATAAAAAAACAAAAAAAAACACTGAACAGTAAAAGACTCAAAACCAGTTAAAGCCAAAGAAAACAAGTGTGTTAAGAAGTAATTTAAAAGCAAGAAAAGAGTCGCCTTATCTTATCTGAATGGGTAACTTATTCCATAGTTTAGACCCAACAACAAAAAACTCTGTCTCCTCTGAGCTTCTCCTGGACCGAGGAACGAGAGCAGAGCCTGGTCAGCAGATGCACTGGAGTGTGGCACCAGGAGGTCAGAGAGGTACTGCAGGGCAAGACTGTTTAGGCATTTAAAGACAAATAAAAGTGTTTTAAAATCCACTCTGAACCTAACAGGGAGCCAGTGAAGGGCAAACAGGATTGAAGACATGTGGCTGAATTTCCATGGACCAGTTAATAGACGAGCAGCTGCGTTTTGGATGAGCTGAAGCGTGCTGAGGACCGGCTTATGCCAACATCGAGGGCACTGCAGTAATCCAGTCTTGTCGTGACAAAAGCGTGGATCAAAATCTCAAAAATGGTGTCTCGAAAGTGATGGCTTTATCTTCGCCAATCGCCTCAAATGGAAAAAGTTTAAAAGTCTGTACCACAGCACTCATTTGTTTGTCAAGTTTAAAGTTTAAAGATCAATTTTCACTCCCAGGTTTGGATCCGAGGTCAACTGGAACATCATTACCAGCACAGTCCCGAATTTTGGACTTCCGGTCATCATGCAATTCATACTGGGAAGGATTTTCCGAATAAGTGAGCATCAAACCTCCATGTTTGTTTTCCCAGTGGGATGTCGATCTTTTCAAGTCTCTTGAACCATATCACTTTTGTTTCTGGTTCTGATATTGTCATATTTTAGTTTTGGGATTCGGACATTGTAATTGTGTGGTTGTTGGATTCTAACAGCGGAAAACAGCTCGAGAAACGGGCTTTGGAAGTTTGCGAACTCCATAAATGCAAAAGTGAATCAGATGTGTGTGACTGCAAACCTCCGTTCAAACTGTTTCTCTTCCCAACGGAATTGAAAAATAGTGAAAGGTGAAGGCGATGGGCAGGATTGATCCACAGGAAGAACCAAAAAGGAAACATTTGTCTGCCTAAAAAATCATCCCGAATTTACAGAGAACATTTTGTATGTGGAGCGACGACAAAACAAAATCCTGATCCGAGGGAAAGTAGGTACAGTGAAAAAAGGAGTGGTCCAAAGATGGATCCTTGAGGCACACCATATGACAGAGGAACACAATCACCAACCAGAACACAACCAGACAAACTTCTGTCTATCACAAAGTGGAGAACTCCTAAAGCTGCAGAGTTTGGGGCATGTAGCGATAATCAATAAATCCGTTAATTGTATGATAACTTTTAACGAGTTTGATAACTTTTCCAACCACGATAAATTCTATTTGCATGCTTGTTTGTTTTCCTCGCCTCAAGAAAATCAAAAGGCTTCCGTCGTTCTCTGACTCCTTTCGTTTAATTATCGTAATGACGCTTAAATGAATGTACCAGCGCAGACTAGACTGATTATTTGTTCATCGGCACAGCGGATGCGCACGCAGCCTTAGTGCGGAAAACGCTGCTGTTTGTGCTGTGAACATGAAGGCGAAACACAAGCGCCATCGTCAAATCCCCAAAACAGTTCATCTCCGTGTGACAAACCAAGTCAAGATACCAAATCAAAACGAGTGAGTGGAAAACGTCTCGACAGACACATGCCTCAAATTCAGTCGAGCAACACGTAAAGGATGAGAGGAAATGATTCAAACCCCAACAGCCGACATAAACCCAAACTTGAGCGACAGAACTAGCCCCGCCCCGAGAAAGACCGAAATCCACTGAAATCCCACAAAACACAGACACGACACCAGGCAGAACAGAGACTCACTCAGAGCGAAACAGGAACAAAAGTTAGTTTGGTTGAAGATGTTTCGCAGCTCATCTAAGCTGCTTCTTCACTTCTGGAACTGGAACTGAAAAAGCAGCTTGGATGAGCTGCGAAACTTCTTCAACCAAACCGACTTTTGCCCAGTCGACAAACTGAATTTTCTCCTTGCCGTGGATTCTACCTGGACGACCGAGGGATTCTTCACACATTTAAATGACCAAAATGACGAGGCTCACACAGAGAGGAGCCACAATATTTCAATGTAAGTCAAAGATTAAAATCACTTTTAAGGGCAGTTTTGTTACAGAGACTTAATAATCCATTTTATTTGTTGTTTTGGTTGTATTTGGTTCAATAAGTGTATTTTTGTGAACAAGTCCTCGCAGTCACCCAGACACATTAGGCTGTTCTTATGTGAACAAGTCTGTTTTTTTTTAGGTCTGTTGTTTTTATTTGTCTTGAAATTCCTGTGTTAAATGTTCTTTAGAAAGTAAAGTTCATTGATCTTTGAAACAGTGTATTTGCATTTTTATTCCATGCTCATTATATTAGATGAAAATTGTCTCAAAATGTCAATATTATCATTTATCGCAATACATTTTTGGTCAAATAATCGTTACAGGCCTAGTCAAAACATGTGAGAAAGAAACAAACAAAAAAAAAAAAAACACAACTCCAGGTCTGTTTGTGTTGAGAAAACTTAACATAGATCAGAAAATCGTGTAATCTGTGCCCTTTAAAGGTTCCGTACTTCACGTTCTGTCCGTGTAACAGAGTGAAACACACTATAGTTTCAAGTTTATGTTGTAAAAGCAGCAGTTTGTCGAAAGAAAAATAAAGTTGATGGTAAACGGTGCAGCCCAAGGCCTTTTCAGCCGCCTATGAACTTTTCTCCATTCAGTTAGATTTTTTCGCATTTATATAATATAATCCCACACAGACGCACACACGAGGACATTTAAGATGATTTTACACTCAGTACAGAGTTTTTAGATGAACAAAACTGTGAATATGCTGCTTTTTCCTTTTTAAATCACTTCTGAAGACTTTTGGTTTTGTCATCATCCAGAGATACTAACATTTAAAAGTGCTTAATAACTGTTATTACACTTAAACAGAGCAAAGCATCATGGTCTATGTAGTTCCATCTGTTGTTTTTTAACTATTGTTGCACCATAACAATGAATTTAAGCAAAGACACTTGTAATTTGATATATTGTGTTGGTCCACGATCACTGTTGGGCAAGTTACTTTAAAACTGTAATGTGTTATTTATTTATTACTTATTACTGTCATTTCAAAGTAATTCATTACATTACAATATTACTGCATTTAAAATGTAAGGCATTACATTACTATTACATTACTTTAAGTTACTCTCAACAAAATGGCTGCGAAGATGCTGAACTTTTGCGCCGTACATGGACTGAACCAGGACTAAACCAGGTCTAAACCAGGACTAAACCAGAGCAGAACCAGGACTGAACCAGGACTATAACAGGACTAACCTCGGACTGATTCCAGGACTGAAGAGGAGGACTAAACCAGAACTGAACTAGGACTAAAACAGGACTAAACCAGAACAAAACCAAGACTAAACCAGAACTGAACTAGGACTAAAACAGGACTCAATATCCGGACGGGCTCAAAGGTGACGCAGGAGAAAAGAGCAGCTCTGCTCCGCACCTCACGGAGGTAAGAGCGGCTGTCGCCCGATCGCGCTTTATGGTCACCGTGCTCCGCGGGCTCACGGTCTTGATTTCAGCAACTATTTGCAGGGACCCGACCCGTGTAAGACTCTGTTACAGCGAGTAACTTCTACCTTCCTTCAGCGTGTTCAGAAGTCCAACTTTTTGTGTGATGGTTTGCATCTTCCTCTGTCTTTTGGGTGCGAGCGCAGGAGCCTTTGTCGGTGCAGAACGTTTCATCTACATGGTGGATTTTGTCGGGGAGAAAACTTGCAAACATACAGCACTTCAGAGGACTGTAAACCAGGTCTAAACCAGAACTGACCCAGGTCTAAACCAGGTCTAAGCAGCGTAGACTTCTGCGTCGGTCCTTTCGCCCGCGGTTACCAAGGGTCTACACGGCCGCGTCTCCGGCGTTTCACCGTTTCACCGCTGCTGATATCGCGGTGATTTTAGCGAATTTGTATGAAGAAAAACCCACCACTTCAATCCAGGTTAAAAAACCATTGTAACGCGCGTTACTCACATTTGTACCAAGTAAAATATTACTATTTCTTCCTCTGTAATGCCACATTACTGCGTTACAGCAAAAAGCAATGCATTACTGTAAATCGTTACTTTTATAACGCGTTACTCCCAACACTGTCCATGATGTTACTGTGATTTTGACAATATAATATCACGATATTTTAATTATTGCCTCATTTCTACTTATTTGTGTATTTGTGGACTGGGGATTTTTTCTCTTCTCTCTTCTCTCCCTCCTTCTCTACCGCCCTCACTCTCTTCTCCCTGTCTCCCTACTTTTCTCTCTCTCTGTCTTCTCTTTCTCCTCTCTCGCTCTTTTAATTCTTTCTTTCTCTTTCTTTATTTATCTCTTCTCTCTCTCTCTCCTCTTTCTCTCTTCTCTCCCTCCCTCTCTCTGTTTGTTTCCCTCTCTCCCTGTTTCTCTCTCACTGTCTTCAAACTTTTCTCTCTTTCTGTCTTCTCTCTTCTCCTTCTTTCTTTTTCTCTTCTCTGTTTCTCTCTTCGTGTTTGCTCTTCTCTCTACCTTTCTCTTTTCTCTCTTCTCTCCTTCTCTCTGTCTCTATCTCCCTCTCTCCCTACCTCTTTCTGTCTCTCTCTCTCACTCTTTCTTTCTTTCTCTCCTCTCTTTGGGTTCTGTCTCTCTTTCTCACTTATCTTTTCTCTTTCTTTCTATCTCTCCCTCCCTCTCTGTCTCTGTGTCCCTCTCTCCCCACCTCTTGTTCTCTCTCTCTCTCTGTCTCTCTGTCTAGGTACTCTCTTCTTTCTCTTCTCTCTCTCTCTCTCTCTCTCTTGTGTCGTCAGCCGTGTGTAGGTGAGGTGCTCTGTGTACTCTCTCTCTCTGTCTCTGTCTGTGTATCTCTCTCTATTCTCTTCTTTCTCTTCTCTCTCTCTGTTAGTCTTGTCTTCAGCCTTGTGCAGTTGAGGTGAGGTCACACTGCTCTGGGTACTCTCTCTCTCTCTCTCTCTCTCTGTTCTCTGGGTACTCTCTCTCTCTCTCTCTCTCTCTCTCTCTCTCTGGGTACTCTCTTCTTTCTCCTGTCTCTGTGTGTCTCTCTGGGTGGGTACTCTCTTTTTCTCTCTGTCAGTCGTGTCTTGAACCTGGTGCAGTTGAGGTGAGGTCACACTGCTCTGGGTACTCTCTCTCTGTCTCTCTACGTACTCTCTCTATCTGTCTCTCTGTGTCTCTAGGTACTCTCTGTCTCTGTATTTCTCCGGGTACCCTCTCTTTTTCTTTCTCTCTTTCTCTCTCTCTCTGTCTGTCAGTCTTGTGCAGTTGAGGTGAGGTCACACTGCTCTGGGTACTCTCTCTCTCTCTCTCTCTCTCTCTCTATCTCTCTGGGTACTCTCTTCTTTCTCTTCTTTCTCCTGTCTCTGTGTGTCTCTCTGGGTGGGTACTCTCTTTTTCTCTCTGTCAGTCGTGTCTTGAACCTGGTGCAGTTGAGGTGAGGTCACACTGCTCTGGGTACTCTCTCTCTGTCTCTCTGTGTCTCTAGGTACTCTCTGTCTCTGTATTTCTCCAGGTACCCTCTTCTTTCTCTCTCTCTCTGTCTGTCAGTCTTGTGCGGTTGAGGTGAGGTCACACTGCTCTGGGTACTCTCTCTCTCTCTCTCTATCTCTCTCTGGGTACTCTCTTCTTTCTCCTGTCTCTGTCTCTCTGGGTGGGTACTCTCTTTTTTCTCTCTGTCAGTCGTGTCTTGAACCTGGTGCAGTTGAGGTGAGGTCACACTGCTCTGGGTACTCTCTCT
>NW_026571515.1:3285002-3417502 GCF_026225935.1 Boleophthalmus pectinirostris | reverse complement strand
CTTTAGGTCCTCTTTCTCTCTAGGAACTCTCTCTCTCTGGGTACTCTTCCTCTCTCTCTCTTTAGGTCCTCTTTCTCTCCCTCTCTCTCTTGGTACTCCCTTTCTCCCTCTCTTTAGGTCCTCTTTCTCTCCCTCTCTCTCTCTGGGTACTCCCTCTCTCTCTCTTTTTAGGTCCTCTTTCTCTCTAGGCACTCTCTCTCTCTCTGGGTACTCTTCCTCTTTCTCTCTTTAGGTCCTCTTTCTCTCTAGGCACTCTCTCTCACCCTCTTTCTATCTCTCTCTGTCACTCTCTGGGTACTCCTCCTCCCCCCACTCCTTTTTCTTAGGTGCTCTTTCTCTCTCTGGGTACTCTTCCTCTCTTTAGTCTCTCTCTCTTTCAGAGTTTATGCGCCTGATCCCTGGAACGCGGGTTGATGATGTTGTTTCCATGGTAACACATCAGCTTTTCATTTGGGAGCGATGATGCTGCGTTGGTGTGAGCGCTTCACACAGAGACGCTGCACTTCCACCGCTCGCTCTCCAAACACCAGCACACATCTACAGCTCCACCAGCTACAACAGCACCACCTAAAACTCCACCACCACCTAAAACAAAACTCCACCTAAAACAACCCACCTAAAACAACACACCTAAAACAACAACCACCTAAAACTACACCAGCTACAACAGCACCACCTAAAACAACTCCACCTAAAACAACAACCACCTAAAACACCACCAGCTACAACAGCACCACCTAAAAAACAGCTCCACCAGCTACAACAGCACCACCTAAAACAACTCCACCTAAAAACACCACCTAAAACAACTCCACCTAAAAACAACTCCACCAGCACCACCTAAAACTACACCAGCTACAACAGCACCACCTAAAACAACTCCACCTAAAAACAACACCTAAAACAACTCCACCTAAAACTACACCAGCTACAACAGCACCACCTAAAACAACTCCACCTAAAACAACTCCACCTAAAAACACCACCTAAAACAACAACACCTAAAACAACTCCACCAGCACCACCTAAAACAACTCCACCTAAAAACACCACCACACATCTACATCTACACCAGCTACAACAGCACCACCGAAAACAACTCCACCTAAAAACACCACCTAAAAACACCACTTAAAAACAACTCCACCTAAAACAACTCCACCAGCTACAACAGCACCACCTAAAACAACTCCACCTAAAACAACTCCATCTAAAACTTCACCAGCTACAACAGCACCACCTAAAACAACTCCACCTAAAACAACTCCACCTAAAACAACTCCACCAAAACTACAACAGCACCACCTAAAACAACTCACCACAAAACAATCCACCTAAAACTACACCAGCTACAACAGCACCACCTAAAACAACTCCACCTAAAAACAACTCCACCTAAAACAACAACACCTAAAAACAACTCCACCTAAAACAACAACACCTAAAACTACACCAGCTACAACAGCACCACCTAAAACAACTCCACCTAAAACAACTCCACCTAAAACTACACCAGCTACAACAGCACCACCTAAAACAACTCCACCTAAAAACAACAACACCTAAAAACAACTCCACCTAAAACAACAACACCTAAAACTACACCAGCTACAGCAGCACCACCTAAAACAACTCCACCTAAAAACAACTCCACCTAAAACAACTCCACCTAAAAACAACTCCACCAGCTACAACAGCACCACCTAAAACTCCACCAGCTACAACAGCACCACCTAAAACAACTCCACCTAAAAACAACTCCACCTAAAACAACTCCACCAAAAACAACTCCACCTAAAAACAACTCCACCAGCTACAACAGCACCACCTAAAACAACTCCACCTAAAAACACCACCACACATCTACAGCTCCACCAGCTACAACAGCACCACCTAAAAACAACTCCACCTAAAACAACAACACCTAAAACTACACCACCTAAAACAACTCCACCTAAAACAACTCCACCTAAAACAACTCCACCAACACCACCTAAAACAACTCCACCTAAAACTACACCAGCTACAACAGCACCACCTAAAACAACTCCACCTAAAACAACTCCACTAAAACTACACCAGCTACAACAGCACCACCTAAAACAACTCCACCTAAAACAGCACCACCTAAAACAGCACCACCTAAAACAACTCCACCTAAAACAACTCCACCAGCTACAACAGCACCACCTAAAACAACTCCACCTAAAACAGCACCACCTAAAACAACTCCACCTAAAACAACTCCACCTAAAACAGCACCACCTAAATCAACTCCACCTAAAAACTACTCCACCTAAAAACACCACCACACATCTACAGCTCCACCAGCTACAACAGCACCACCTAAAAACAACTCCACCTAAAACAACAACACCTAAAACTACACCAGCTACAACAGCACCACCTAAAACAACTCCACCAACACCACCTAAAACAACTCACCAGCTACAACACACCACCTAAAACCACCAGCTACAACAGCACCACCTAAAACAACTCCACCTAAAACTACACCAGCTACAACAGCACCACCTAAAACAACTCCACCAGCTACAACAGCACCACCTAAAACAACTCCACCAGCTACAACAGCACCACCTAAAACAACTCCACCAACACCACCTAAAACAACTCCACCAGCTACAACAGCTCCACCTAAAACTCCACCAGCTACAACAGCACCACCTAAAACAACTCCACCTAAAACTACACCAGCTACAACAGCACCACCTAAAAACAACTCCACCAGCTACAACAGCACCAC
This sequence comes from Boleophthalmus pectinirostris, assembly GCF_026225935.1. Taxonomy (NCBI): domain Eukaryota; kingdom Metazoa; phylum Chordata; class Actinopteri; order Gobiiformes; family Gobiidae; genus Boleophthalmus; species Boleophthalmus pectinirostris. Next base: position 3,414,735 of record NW_026571515.1, on the reverse strand, counting down.
CTAAAAACAACTCCACCAGCTAAACAGCACCACCTAAAACAACTCCAAACAACACACCTAAAACCAACTCCACCTAAAACAACTCCACCTAAAACACACCAGCTACAACAGCACCTAAAACAACTCCACCTAAAACAACTCCACCAGCTACAACAGCATCACCTAAAAACAACTCCACCTAAAAACACCACCTAAAAACAACTCCACATAAAACACCACCACACATCCACATCCACATCTACACCAGCTACAACAGCACCACCTAAAACAACTCCACCAACACCACCTAAAACAACTCCACCAACACCACCTAAAACAACTCCACCTAAAACAACACCACCTAAAACAACTCCACCTAAAAACACCACCTAAAAACAACTCCACCTAAAACAACTCCACACATCCACATCTACAGCACCACCTAAAACAACTCCACCTAAAACTCCACCAGCTACAACAGCACCACCTAAAACAACTCCACCTAAAACAACACCACCTAAAACAACACCACCTAAAACAACTCCACCTAAAACTCCACCACCTAAAACAACACCACCTAAAACAACTCCACCTAAAAACAACTCCACCTAAAACAACTCCACCTAAAACAACACCACCTAAAACAACTCCACCTAAAAACAACTCCACCTAAAAACACCACCTAAAAAACAACTCCACCTAAAACAACTCCACCTAAAAACACCACCTAAAAACAACTCCACCTAAAACAACTCCACACATCCACATCTACAGCACCACCTAAAACAACTCCACCTAAAACAGCACCACCTAAAACAACTCCACCTAAAACAACACCACCTAAAACAACTCCACCTAAAAACACCACCTAAAAACAACTCCACCTAAAACAACTCCACACATCCACATCTACAGCACCACCTAAAACACTCCACCTAAAACAATTCCACCTAAAAACACCACTAAAAACAACTCCACCTAAAAACAACTCCACCACAAAACATCTACACACACCTAACAACTCCACCAAAAACAGCACCACCTAAAACAACTCCACCTAAAACAACACCACCTAAAACAACTCCACCTAAAAACACCACCTAAAAACAACTCCACCTAAAACAACTCCACACATCCACATCTACAGCACCACCTAAAACAACTCCACCTAAAAACAACTCCACCTAAAACAACTCCACCTTAAAACAACTCCACCTAAAAAACACCACCACACATCCACATCTACACCAGCTACATCAGCACCACCTAAAACAAACTCCACCTTAAAACAACTCCACCTAAAAACACCACCACACATCCACACATCTACACCAGCTACATCAGCACCACCTAAAATAACTCCACCTAAAACAACTCCACCTAAAAACAACTCCACACATCCACCACTACATCTACAGCTACACCAGCTACAACAGCACCACCTAAAACAACTCCTCCTAAAACAACTCCACACATCCACATCCACATCTACAGCACCACCTAAAACAACTCCACCTAAAACTACACCACCTAAAACAACAACACCTAAAAACACCACCACACATCCACATCTACACCAGCTACAACAGCACCACCTAAAAACAACTCCACACATCTACATCTACAGCATCACCTAAAACAACTCCACCTAAAAACAACTCCACCTAAAACAACTCCACCTAAAACAACTCCACACATCCACATCTACAGCACCACCTAAAACAACTCCACCTAAAACAACACCATCTAAAACAACTCCACCTAAAACAACTCCACGAAAACACCACCTAAAACAACACCTAAAACAACTCACCAACACCACCTAAAACAACTCCACCTAAAGCAACACTACCTAAAACAACACCACACATCCAGATCTACGGCTACACCAGAACCACCTAAAACAACTCCACCCATGTCTACATCTACACCAGCTACACCAACACCACCATAAAACAACTCCACGTAAAACAACTCCACCTAAAACAACACCGCCTAAAAACAACTCCACCTAAAACAACTCCACCTAAAACAACTCCACCTAAAACAACTCCACACATCCACATCTACGGCTACATCAGCACCACCTAAAACAATTCCACCCACAGCTACATCACCAGCTACATCTACAGCTACACCTAAAACAACTCCACCTAGAACAACACCACACATCAGCACCACCTAAAACAACTCCGCCTAAAACAACTCCACCAGCACCACTTAAAACAACTCCACCTAAATCAACAACACCTAAAACAACTCCACCCACAGCTACATCACCAGCTACATCAGCAACAGCTACACCTAAAACAATTCCACCTACAGCTACATCTACATCAGCTCCACCTAAACCAGCTCCACCTAAACCAGCTACATCTAAAACAACTCCACCCACATCTACATCAGCTACATCTAAAACAACTCCACCCACATCTACATCAGCTACATCTAAACAACTCCACCCACATCTACATCAGCTACATCTAAAACAACTCCACCTACAGCTACATCTACACCAGCTCCACCTAAACCAGCTACATCTAAAACAACTCCACCCACATCTACATCAGCTACACCTAAAACAACTCCACCTATGTCTACATCTACAGCTACGTCCACATCAGCTCCACCTAAACCAGCCCCACCACATCTACATCTACACCAGCTCCACTTAAAACAGCTCCACCTACATCTACATCTACAGCTACACCAGCTACAACAGCACCACCTAAAACAACTCCACGTAAAACAACTCCACCTAAAACAACTCCACCTAAAACAACTCCACACATCCACATCTACGGCTACATCAGAACCACCTAAAACAACTCCGCCTAAAACAACTCCACCAGCACCACTTAAAACAACTCCACCTAAATCAACAACACCTAAAACAACTCCACCTAAAAGAACTCCACCCACAGCTACATCAGCACCAGCTACACCTAAAACAGCTCCATCTAAAGCTACATCTATATCACCAGCTACATCAGCTACACCTAAAACAATTCCACCTACAGCTACATCCACATCTACACCAGCTCCACCTAAACCAGCTACATCTAAAACAACTCCACCCACATCTACATCAGCTCCACCTAAAACAACTCCAACTACATCAGCTCCACCTAAAACAACTCCAACTACATCTACATCAGCTACACCTAAAACAACTCCACCTAAACCAGCTACATCTAAAACAACTCCACCACATCTACATCAGCTCCACCTAAAACAACTCCAACTACATCTACATCAGCTACACCTAAACCAGCTCCACCTAAACCATCTACATCTAAAACAACTCCACCCACATCTACATCAGCTACACCTAAAACAACTCCACCTATGTCTACATCTACAGCTACGTCCACATCAGCTCCACCTAAACCAGCTCCACCTACATCTACATCTACAGCAGCTCCACCTAAACCAGCTCCAGCTAAACCAGCTCCACCTTAAACAACTCCATGTTCACACTGGTCCTGGTTGGATCTTGTTGTGATCCCGGGTTAGTCCTGACGTAGACTTGGTTTGGTTCTGCTCTAGTCCTGGTTTAGTTCCAGATCTTGTCCTCAAGTCCTCATGAGGCAAAACCTTTATTATTAGATCAACAATTCACAATAACTTTTCCAGTGGAGGGTCCATCACCTGCATGTCTTCTTCTTGCTTTGTCGAAAATGTTCCACAGTAGAAATTAAACCTATCTACAACTCTAGACTACATTACAGGTCAGATCTGTGGAGAGGCGCCCCTCAAGTCACAATTTACAAGAGAGAATGATTGTATTTTTGAGCAATAGTAATGTAACGAAGAAATACTAGACAGAAAAGTTTAACGTCACACCACGGAACATTCCAGACCAAGCAATAACATCTCCACGGATACAAACAGGTGATCGACCTGACAGAAAAGTTGCACAATATAGCTTTAAAGTTCAGATATGAGTGAAAATCAGTTATGTTTATGGTTTAAAGTAAAGTGCACACGTCAGATTTTCAGGTTTTTCTCATTCTGACCTGGTTTGGTGAATAGTTCCTGTGGTCCAAACTGTATTTATTTTAGTTTTAGGTGAATTAAGTGAAAATTTGTGGGAAAAAAGTTGAGAAAAAACAAAAATAGAGGAGTTAGAGGTCAGTTCTTAAACAAACTCCTTCTACCTCCTTTCAAAATGAGCGACAATTTACGCTCAACGAAGGCATTTTTCTGACAGTTTAAACCTTCATTTATCAAACTAAAAGCGCTGTCTTTTATTTTTATTAATCTGATCTATCTATTGTGTAATTGAGACAAGTTGTGGCCCTTGTGAACAATACGGTTGCTAGGTAACGGTTATGGAATTACCTCTATGTGGGCCTCTGTCACGCCTGCTGTTATTAATGACATTTTTTTGCAGTTTCATTAAAGAGGGAGTGTCTCATTTTCAAAACCGCGAGTGTTCGTGAATGTTAAATCAAAGCCTCACATGTGTCTCTCGTTTTGGGTTGCCAGGTTCAGTGCTGAAATCCAGTTGGTTTGAACCTAAAAGGATTCACTCTCTCTGATCCGAACGGTCTCGACTTAAAGCCCGGCGCCTGCAGCCGGTCGTTAATCAAGACGAGGGGAGTTTATTTGTACAGCGCAAGTCGAACACAAAGTTTTGTCTGTGCGCGCGGTCGATGAAGAACACAACAAGCGGCGAGAACTAATGCGAACTGCAGACGCGTTGATCATCGACACTTCGAACGCACCTTGTTGCTCCGGGTTCCTCGTGGGGTTACGACTGTCTGGGGGGGGGGGGGGGGGTCGCGCTCTGCAATCAATTGGGAGTCCCTGCTCCTGGACTGGGGTTTGTCACAGCGAGGGGCCGATAGCAAATACGTTGATGTTCTTGTGAGTTGACGACAGTTGTTCTTTAATGTGATTGTCCGGCCAGATGTTCACAAGGGCTTGAATTTCTTCAGAGGTCCAAGTTTGGTTACAGTTCAAGGTCTCAGTGTCTTCTTCATTCACCACAAACACACAAACAGAAAATGAAATCATTAGTAGAGCCCGACCGATATGGATTTTGTTGTTGCCGATATGACACCAATATAATGGGAGTTGGCGCTGCCGATAGCCGATATAATCGCCGATATATTTTAGTGATGTAAAAATTCACTGTAAATCTTGAATTATTTTAAATAAACTTAGGTTTGGTTCTTGTGGATTTTAAACTGGGTTTATTTAGGCAACATTTATTGTTATTCTGCCTCTTTACATGATATGTCATAGGACTAAAGCAGGTCTAAGGCAGGTCTAAAGCAGGACTAAACCAGAACTGAACCAGGACTGAAAAAAGCACTAAACCAGGACTAAAACAGATCTAAACTATGTGCAAAAGAGGACTAAACCAGAACTTAACCAGGACTGAGTGTCGGGACTCAGTCTCTATCTCTCTCGACCCCAAGATTAGTCTGGTTTATTTATTTTATGCTGAATATATTTATGCACGTTTTTTTTTGCCCTATACACACGCATATTTCTGAAAGTTTCCTTTTTAGCCACTGCCGCTGTCAAACTACCACGAGTCTGCATGCAGCGTGAAGAGAAAAAAGTGAGAGAAAGAGAAAAACATAGCTCCCAATCCTAATAAGGATCAGGCTCCCGTCGTTCGCTTCAAAGAGCCGGATCTAAGAGCCGCTTCATTCGCGACCGACCCATCACTACTAGCCTAGCTAGTAAATAAACAATCGCTATTAGCCTTTACCCGTAAATACGTGCGCGCCATGGTAATTAATTATATGCGCAAATTTCATCATTCACACTTCTATTCACAGTTCATTTACATATCAATGCAGGTCCAGTAACAAATATACGGCCAATATAGTAACTTTACAACAGACCAATAGAAAACAGCCTGTTTATGTGTGGGAGCTACAGCAGCTAATCGCTAACAAAAAACTAGCTTCAAAGTCAATGTATTTCCAACACTCACCGCTCACAGAGGCTCATCCTCACATCACAAGTCTGCACCAATAAAAGTCCTTTTAATCCAGACTCAAAGCGATTGTCCGTAAAAAGAAAATAATCTCAGTGTTTAGATCAATATCTGCGGATGTAAACAAACGCACGTGACTCTGGGGTGTGTTCAGGGGCAGTATGAACACACACAGACAAATGACTCTGCAGATAAATACTGATGTGGAGCCACATATTTGGACATTAATATGTTTGTAAATTGGATTAAATGAACATAATGTAGAGAGTCTAAGCTTTATAATGACGTATAACATGCCCACGTGAAATATCGGCCCCTATCAGCAAGTATATCGGCCGATAGCCGATATCTTCCAGTTGCTCATATCGGCTGATAATATCGGCCAACCGATATATCGGTCGGGCTCTAATCATTAGTCTCCCTTTCCCATGATGCATTTTGAATAGTTCATTTGGATCTACTGTCTGTGGTCTGGACACAAGTTCATGTTCTCACCAGAGGAACCCAAGCCCCGGAGTTTCAAAATGGTCGCCCATTCAAATCAATGGGCCGAGCTCAATGACACATGATTCCAGATTCTCCTTTAGCCCGGTGAGGTTCTTCCGGTGGCTCTGGGCTGATTGAGTATGTGGAGTAGTGTCTTTTCTCTCACGGTACATGCGAATGGAGTGTGGTCTTGTGTATCATGTGATCGCTTTGACCAATCAGAGCAAGAGGAGTAGAGAATAGCCGAAGCGAAAGATTATAAAGAGTTTTTTAAGACAACTGAAGGATTTTGAGCGGAGAAAAAGTTTATGATCTAATGTTATGATGATGTTTGATATTTGTTTGAGTGCTCCTGTTCTTCTGTGTTTGCTTTTGTGAGCCCTGGACCCGGATGCGTCGCAGCGTGTCGAGGATTGGCCGGTCACCCCTCCGCCCCCACCAGTCCACGGACGCCACCTGTGGTAGCGGGGGTTTAAAGGACAGTCTTCTCCCTGCTCGGGGCTGGATCCCTGCGGCCAGTTCGCCCTTTTTGTTTGATTCTTTGGTTGTCTCATTTTGTGTTTTGTTGCCGGCTGTTGCCTCCGTTAGTTCTTTGAGACACCTTTTTGTTCGCAGTACAACTTGAGTTAGATTTTGTTACATTGTACTTAGTTAGGGCTCCTTAGTTTATTAGATTATTTTGTTTAATTACTTTTTATTATCTCCTCAAATACCTGTTTTTTTTTTTTGTTCTTTTCCTACAATGTAAATAATAAATGCACAATTTTTTGTTAAACCTTAAACATCCTGGTTTTATTGTTACATCCCTTTCTCCCCTAGCAAAGGGGACGTAACATCTAAAAATTGGAAAAAAATATTGCCACATAATCTGATATTTTTGAAAGTTGTAGGTGCCTGTTTGCCGAACAAGAGACGTTTGTGATTATTTTGCGCTGTATGAGAAAAATCCTTTCTCAGCCCGGAGGATTTTTCCGCTGTAGAACCAGTGAGGCCGATACAAGCAGCAACATCCTCCAGTTATTATAATAGATCCATGGAGGGACCACACCAGAGTTTGGCTTTTGGTCAAACTCGGAGTCAAGTGGACCAAGACCACCTCTTTTTTGAGGTCTTGGTCCAGGACTAAACTTAGAACTACATCAGGACTAAATTTAAAACTACATCAAGACTACATCAGGACTAAACTAGGACTACATCAGGACTAAACTTAGGACTACATAAAGACTAAATTTAGGACTACATCAGGACTAAACCAGTGCTACATCAAGACTACATCGGGATTAAATTTAAGACTACATCAGGACTAAACTCAGGACTACATCAGGACTAAATTTAGAACCACATCAAGACTAAATTTAGGACTACATCAGGACTAAACGAGGACTACATCAGGACTAAACAAGGACTACATCAGGACTAAATGAGGACTACATCAGGACTAAACGAGGACTACATCAGGACTAAACGAGGACTACATCAGGACTAAACTTGAGACTAAACTTAGAACTACATCAGGACTAAACTAGGACTATTTCAGGTCTAAATTTAGGATTACATCAGGAAAATATCATAAATTTAGGATTATATTAGGACTACATCAGGACTACATCAGGACTAATATCAGGACTAAATTTAGGACTACATCAAGAGTACATCAAGATTAAACTAGGACTACATCAGGACTAAACTTTGAACTACATCAGGACTAAACTTAAAACTACATCAAGACTACATCAGGACTAAACTAGGACTACATCAGGACTAAACTAGGACTACATCAGGACTACATTAGGACTTAAACTAGGACTACATCAGGACTAAACTAGGACTACATCAGGACTTAACTAGGACTACATCAGGACTACATTAGGACTTAACTAGGACTACATCAGGACTAAACTAGGACTACATCAGGACTAAACTAGGACTACATCAAGACTACATCAGGACTAAACTAGGACTACATCAGGACTACATCAGGACTAAACTAGGACTACATCAGGACTAAACTACTAGGACTAAACTAGGACTACAGGACTACAGGACTACATACAGGACTAAACTAGGACTACATCAGGACTAAACTAGGACTACATCAGGACTACATCAGGACTAAACTTAGAACTACATTAGGACTAAACTAGGACTACATCAGGACTAAACTAGGACTACATCAGGACTAAACTAGGACTACATCAGGACTACATCAGGACTAAACTAGGACTACATCAGGACTACAGAAGAGGTCGATGGTTCTTATGACACTAACAGACTTGGCTGAAAAAAGAACCTAATGTCATAAATTATTGGAAAACCTAATGAACCTCATTGGACTAAAACGAGATTTTAATGTGATTTTTGATAAATAAACTGTGGCATTCAGTTCACGATTTTTGATTTATTTAATTTGACAGTTTTGCTGCTTTTGAGTATTACAGCTTCTCAAGAGGAGTTACTCAGAAAAGTTAAGCCCTTTTTGTACTCAAGGTAAATGTCAAGCAGGAGGAAAAACATCTCACGAGATATTTTACTTCATGTGTGGCACAAGAAAGTTTAGTCTTGGTTTAGTCCTAGTTTAGTCCTAGTTTAATCCTAGTTTAGTCCTGCTTTAGTCCTGGTTTTAGTCCTGCTTTAGTCCTGGTTTTAGTTCTGGTTTTAGTCTTAGTTTAGTCCTGGTTTAGTCCTGGTTTTAGTTCTGGTTTTAGTCCTGGTTTTAATCCTAGTTTTAGTCCTGCTTTTAGTTCTGGTTTTAGTCTTAGTTTAGTCCTGGTTTAGTCCTGGTTTTAGTCTTAGTTTAGTCCTGTTAGTTTTTTAGTCCTGGTTTAGTCCTAGTTTAGTCCTGGTTTTAGTCCTGGTTTAATCCTAGTTTAGTCCTGCTTTAGTCCTGGTTTTAGTTCTGGTTTTAGTCTTAGTTTAGTCCTGGTTTAGTCCTGCTTTAGTCCTGGTTTTAGTCCGGGTTTAGTCCTGGTTTAGTCCTGGTTTAATCCTAGTTTAGTCCTGCTTTAGTCCTGGTTTTAGTTCTGGTTTTAGTCTTAGTTTAGTTCTGGTTTTAGTCTTAGTTTAGTCCTGGTTTAGTCCTGCTTTAGTCCTGGTTTTAGTCCGGGTTTAGTCCTGGTTTAGTCCTGGTTTAATCCTAGTTTAGTCCTGCTTTAGTCCTGGTTTTAGTTCTGGTTTTAGTCTTAGTTTAGTCCTGGTTTTAGTCTTAGTTTAGTCCTGGTTTTAGGTTTTAGAAAACTGCTGTAACGAGCTTTAATTGGTCGATAAAAATCCATTAGATTCTCATTATTATTATTTTTATTATTATGAATCTGCCCTGTCCTCGCCCAGATCTCTGTACTTGGTTATGATTATTTGAAAAGAAAAAAAAAAACCTCTGAGTCATAAACTTGGGGATGGAAAACTGCAGAAGTCATTTTTCAACAATAAAACCACAGAAATGAAAATCCGCTGCTGGCTTTTGTTCTGCAGTTTAACAGAGTCAATGGGCCTGTTTTTGTGACTGACTCGTTTTAGATCAACGCCGAATTTTACGACAACAGAATGTAAAATGTGACCTGCTTATGCTTCGGTTTAATATAAGCACCCCCCGCTGAGTCTAATGTGAAAACAGCTCACGGGGCTGAACCGAACCGTCGCACTCCGTCTAGATCTAATTATAAAACATTATTATTACGCTTAGGCCTGGTCTGGTCTGGTCCACGCTGCGTCTCTGTTCTTCTGAAGGAGGCTGCACTAGCACAGACTCTGGCCTCCTGTGGTTCTGTTTATGCACACGTCTCTCCACAGATGAGAACTAAAAGTACAACTGTGTCATGTTAGTGTCAGAAGAACCATCACAGGGACGGCCTCTTCTGTAGTCCTGATGTAGTCCTGATGTAGTCCTAGTTTAGTCCTGATGTAGTCCTAGTTTAGTCCTGATGTAGTCCTGATGTAGTCCTAGTTTAGTCCTGATGTAGTCCTGATGTAGTCCTAGTTTAGTCCTGATGTAGTCCTAGTTTAGTCCTGATGTAGTCCTAGTTTAGTCCTGATGTAGTCCTGATGTAGTCCTAAGTTTAGTCCTGATGTAGTCCTAGTTTAGTCCTGATGTAGTCCTAGTTTAGTGTGTAGTCTAGTTTAGTCTGATGTAGTCCTAGTTTAGTCCTGATGTAGTCCTAGTCCTGATGTAGTCTAGTTTAGTCTGATGTAGTCCTAGTTTAGTCCTGATGTAGTCCTGATGTAGTTAGTCCTGATGTAGTCCTAGTTTAGTCCTGATGTAGTTCTAGTCTGATGTAGTCCTAGTTTAGTCCTGATGTAGTCCTAGTTAGTCCTGAGTTTAGTCCTAGTAGTCCTAGTTTAGTTCCTGATGTAGTCCTAGTTTAGTCCTGATGTAGTCCTAGTAGTCCTAGTTAGTCCTGTAGTTCTAGTAGTCCTGATGTAGTCCTAGTTTAGTCCTGATGTAGTCCTGATGTAGTTCCTGTTTAGTCCTGATGTAGTCCTAGTTTTAGTCCTGATGTAGTCCTAGTTTAGTCCTGATGTAGTCCTAGTTTAGTCCTGATGTAGTCCTAGTTTAGTCCTGATGTAGTCCTAGTAGTCCTGATGTAGTCCTAGTTTAGTCCTGATGTAGTCCTAGTTTAGTCCTGATGTAGTCCTAGTTTAGTCCTGATGTAGTCCTAGTTTAGTCCTGAGTGTAGTCCTAGTTTAGTCCTGATGTAGTCCTAGTTTAGTCCTGATGTAGTCCTGATGTAGTCCTAGTTTAGTTCTGATGTAGTCCTAGTTTAGTCCTGATGTAGTCCTAGTTTAGTCCTGATGTAGTCCTAGTTTAGTCCTGATGTAGTCCTAGTTTAGTCCTGATGTAGTCCTAGTTTAGTCTGATGTAGTCCTAGTAGTCCTGAGTAGTCCTGAGTCCTGATGTAGTCCTAGTTTAGTCCTGATGTAGTCCTAGTTTAGTCCTGATGTAGTCCTGATGTAGTCCTATGTAGTCCTGTAGTCCTGATGTAGTCCTAGTTTAGTCCTGATGTAGTCCTAGTAGTCTAGTTTAGTCCTGTTTAGTTTAGTCTGATGTAGTCCTAGTTTAGTCCTGAGTAGTCCTAGTTCCTGATGTAGTCCTGATGTAGTCCTAGTTTAGTCCTGATGTAGTCCTTGATGTAGTCCTAGTTTAGTCCTGATGTAGTCCTGATGTAGTTCCTGTTTAGTCCTTGATGTAGTCCTGATGTAGTCCTAGTTTAGTTAGTCCTGATGTAGTCCTGTTTTAGTCCTGATGTAGTCCTAGTGTCCTGATGTAGTCCTAGTTTAGTCCTGATGTAGTCCTAGTTTAGTCCTGATGTAGTCCTGATGTAGTCCTAGTTTAGTCCTGATGTAGTCCTAGTTTAGTCCTGATGTAGTCCTAGTTTAGTCCTGATGTAGTCCTAGTTTAGTCCTGATGTAGTCCTAGTTTAGTCCTGATGTAGTCCTAGTTTAGTCCTGATGTAGTTCTAAGTTTAGTCCTGATGTAGTCCTAGTTTAGTCCTGATGTAGTCCTAGTTTAGTCCTGATGTAGTCCTGATGTAGTCCTAGTTTAGTCCTGATGTAGTCCTAGTTTAGTCCTAATGTAGTCCTAGTTTAGTCCTAATGTAGTCCTGATGTAGTCCTAAATTTAGTCCTGATTTTAGTCCTGATGTAGTCCGAGCTCGCGGAGGCTTGGAGCCCGCTCTGGTCCCGGTCTGGTCTTGGTCTCAGTCCCGGTCTCAGTCCCGGTCTCAGTCCCAGTCTCAGCCCGGTCTGGTTCAGGTCTGGTCCCGCTCTGGTCCCGGTCTCAGTCCCGGTCTGGTTCAGGTCTGGTTCAGGTCTGGTCAGCATCGCTCGATTTACTCCAAGTCCGACATTTTTCCAAGACCGAAGGGAGCAGAACAAACTGTCAGCGGGAAAACAAACTCTTGGTCCAAAAACAGATCCTAGTAACATAAATTCTTGTCTCAATCTCGTGGACTGAATCTCGACACGCGTCTCGTCTCACAGAAATTGAGTCTCGTTCCGTCCGTTGTAGCCGCAGCTGCCCTGGGACAGACTGACTGAAGCTCTTTCACTGGCTCCCTGTTGTGGCTCCTGATTTTCCCTTTTTTGTCATTTATTTCTTTATTTCGAGCAGATTAATGAACACAAAAAGTAAGTATATACACGATCCAATAGATTTCACATATTTTTTCTGACTCAAAGTACAAACCAGACGCCCTTTTTTAGCTTCTTGGACTTTACAGAACAACTCGGACATGCTTGGACGACTTTAAATACAACCTCTAGTAAACTAAAGATGAGAGAACACAATTATAACTTGTTTAAAAGCTCATAAAGGCTAATTTTGCCGTATATGTCTCCTTTAAAAATGTTGATACGACTACGGCAGTGTGTTTGAAACTAGTGGCCACTGTCCTGAACCCAATAGACTCATAAATTCGGTGTACGGCTCCCAGCATTACTTATTCATGTGGAGACCCTCCCCTTTTGCATCGCGGAGCCAGACTCAGACCCCAGACTCTTAAATCTCACTGCTCAACGGAACACAAGTCAATACGAGAACATTTCACCAGCTCCTCGTCTGATCCTCCTGAACCACAGCTGAAAAAGAAAGTCATTTTGTCACAAATTTGAGTAAAATATGTTTTGTCTAGAGAATCCAGATGTCACTATTTACCCGGGACAGTCCCAGTTTTGAGCCCTGTGTCCCCTGTCCCAGCAGATTTATACAAAACCACTGATTTATCCCAGTTTGATACAAGAAATGTCCCTATTTTTGACCAATTTGATCCCAGTCAACAGTAAAGACATAAATCGTCATTTGTTTAGGTAAAATATAGAAAAGCTGCTTAAAAATGACCAAACACGTTTTTATTATTATTATTATTATTTTTAATTTTATTTTATTATCTTCTTTGATATATTTTAATCATTTTCTAAAATTAATAATTAATAATTATTTAATTTATCTATTTTATTATTAGGTAAAATACAGAAACACTTTTTTTTTTTTTTATGTTACTATTATTATTATTATTATTATTGTCTTTTGTATAATTTTATAATTTTTTTAAAATTAATTAATTATTTTATTTTAATTAATTTATTTTATTGTTATTATTTTGGTTATTATTAACACCTTACTTCTCAAGTGCTCAAAGGATGTATATGTTAAAATATAAACTGCACATGGATTGGAATATGTATATTTCATTTGTAAAGTTAATATTTGAATTCTCTTGTCTCAGGGAAAATTCTTATGTTCTTTTTATTTTGTGTGAAAATGAAAAGTAAAAAAAAAAAAAGACTAAAACACAAAGAAAATGTGACTACACTGACTCACATGTTCGTCATGAATGGGCTGAGTGCAGAACATTTTTGCTTAATTACGCACTCACAGTTCACAATTTTCTTTTTACCAACCACCACAAACTGAGAATGTCCAGTTTTTGATTTTGAAAATCTGGTCACTCTAGTCTTGGCCCAGTGCAGAAATATATAACATATATATATATATATATATATCATAAAAGCAGCTCTGAAGGTCAAAATAAGTCCACTGTGTTCTGTCTGCATCTAATTATAACATGTTTTAACGTCCGATAATCAGGAAGTGCGTGTTTTAGCATGCCAGCCAGTTGTTATCTTTACCGTCAAAGCAAAGCTCTTCACTCTGGTTTCTCAAAGTTGTGAAAAGCTCTTATAAACTCATCCTGGTGAATAATACGGAAGCCCTGAATGGCAAGCAAAATACATACATAAATAAATACATAAATAAATGAGGTACATAATTTTGTTGTGTTTTTATTTATTTATTTTTGCACAAACAGCAATTAATTTATTCTTATTTACTTTGTTGTACTGTTTATGTGGCCAATGAAAAAAATCTAAAAAAAAAAAAAAAATCTCTTGCACAAATGATTTTTTTTTTTTCCTTTAGTCATCAGCCACATCAATAGTTGGAAGTCTGGAAGACCGAACCCAAACAAAAAAAAAAAAAACTGCAAAAAAGAAAAAGACAAACAATTTTTTTTTCAGTTGTTGGAGCAAAAAAATATATGTTTTTTATTTTTTTGGGAAGCTGTTGGTGGAAAAAACACTTAAAAAATGGCACCCAAATGACATGCCTTTTTTTTTTTTGCTTGCAGCTCATGGCTTCCATAAGTTACAGAGAGAAGAGCCACAATATTCTAATGTAAGTCAATGGGAGCCAGAGTCAGGAGCAGCCAGAAGAGCCACATGTGAACTTCTGATTTCACTTGTGGCTCACCCCTAATGTTCTCTATGTCCATTTATGTCCATTTTACAGTCTGTGGATGCATTATGTTGGCTCACTTCACTGCTTATCTCCATGTAGTTGTTACTGCGTCTCCCGGAATGTTCCACAGTACGGCATTAAGTACATACTTCAAACATTTGTTACATACTGGGTTTGTTTCTTGCCCCAATTTACACCAAAGCAGTAACGGTGCGAGCCGTGAGCGGGCTTGCCTCTCCACAGATCTGACCTGAAGGCATCACCCGCTCGTCTCCACGTCCGGACAAGAAAACGACGCTTCCTTCGCTGGAAAAGTTACACAATACAACTTTAAATAGTGTAAGAGGCTCATGTTTTAAGCTGATTTTACTTGAACGAGATTTGCCAAATGAGTGTAAAGTAAAGCCAAATGTATTCATAATGTAAAGCCGGAGGTTCTGGCCGAGCTCCAGACTTTTGTCCAGAGCCGAAGGGAGCAGGAGATGGAGCGGACCAGGCTGGAGGTCTGACGTAATCGAGCTTTTGACCTATTACAGCGACACACAGTTTTTCCATTAAACCGGATCTGCTCTGACACTTTAACTATGGGCCTCCAGCTCCAAACTCCCAAGAACAAGTCTGGAGTGTAATGGACTTATTTCATATCATTTTTTTTTTTTAAATAGAGGAAGTATTAGTCTAGAAAAGGCCATACTCACCGAAAACAAGGCATTAAAGGTTTTTTATTACGCAGAATTAACTCTTGTGAGCTTTAAAACGCCCAGATTACTCGATTTTCTGATCTACTGTGTGTTATAAATGTAGTTTCATCATCACAAAAACAGACCTGGAGTTGTTTTGTTTCATACGTAACAGACCCAGGTTAAATGTTTCCTGTAAAACACAAGGAAGAATGAGACAGGCGACCGTGAAGTTTCTCTTTGCCTCACTTCTGCCATATTTATTTATACAATCATGTATTTTCATTTCAATATTCAGTTTTCCCACTGTTTACAATTTACAATCATGTAATAAAATTATATAGAGAACACATCAAAATCATGCTTTAAGAAAATGTACAGCAAACATTCCCATTACGTACTTCTTCTCTAACATTGTTACACATTTTCTATTTAATTTTTACATTTTAACTAAAACACACTTCAATTTCTACAACCACAGCTGGTCTGCTTTGAACATACTGTTTTTAAAGGTTGTATGGAGGATTTTTTTTAGTTTCAAACTGTCAGTGAAAGATTAAAATATCATTACAGAGACGCAGCAGCTTTGTAATTATGATGACCAAAAAAAAAAAAACGAAAATCTATCAACTGTGGACGTGTTGAGGCCAGATAAACATCAGCCAATAGAAAACGAGGCTCCCTCATTTTCTATTGGCTGTTAGGTTGTCAATCAAACTCCCTAGTATAACTGACTCGTCGGAGCGCGGGGATTACGTGGTTTACGCAGCGGTTCTTAGAGGCTTTTTCGAACTGTCGCTTCCTCGCATTTCGCACAAAGTTTGTCGCGACGGCGGACGAGAATCCACGACCGGGTCGCCGCAAAAGAAAGTCCGTTTTTGAGGTCGCTGAAAGAAGAGGAGAAGAGGAAAAGGAGCAAAGCCAAACTGAGGTGATTCTTGGAGATCTCGTCCAGCGATGGCGCGACCGAAGCAGATGAAGGGTCTAAAAACTGAGGCGTCGGTCGCTGAATTACTTCTAGACAGGAAACTTCAACAGTAATTCTGAACGCGCACAAGGACTGTCGCTGTATTTCTCTTCCCTTAAAATAATCCTCTATACAACCTTTAATATATAACCGCCACCTTAAGGGCTCCTCATGAATTGCCTGGTCGTAACCGTTACTACTGACTGGCTTATCGCTTTGGCTTGAGACTAACTTTTACTTATGAACTTATGAACTAAATCTTTATACTTTTATAATCAAAACAATGTCGGAGCACTTTAACAGATTCTCAGTTACGAAAAACAGGAGCTTAAAATAAATGCGTCACAAACTCAAAATGGCGCCCTTAGCCTCGCCTTGACCCGTCTTCACACGTCTTTTTACATGGCTTAAACTTAACAGAAATACAGTATTTAGCAACTGATTTATACACTCACGACTGGCTCTGTTTGTTACTTATTGTTTACGACCAATATTATGTGGTTTTTACTTTGATACTGACCTGTAAAACACAAGGAAATTATGAGACAGGCAATCGTGCAGTTTCTCTTTGAATCGCTTCTGCCATATTGGAGAGGAGGACCTCTGTAACGCAGTTGTGTTGGGGCTGGGGGCAGACTGCGGCCACACAAGCAGCATCAGAAGGATGTTCTTTGAGGAGCTGAGTGTGAATGAAGAGACATGGGACATGAATATGAAGTTGGGTGAAGTATATTGAAAATAAATTTTCACAGGGCACAGGAATAACAAAACAAAACAAAAAAAACACAGTCCAGTTATTTGATTCAGGTTAATTTAAGTTCAGGTTTTTGGGTAAACTCGCCATCGTTCATTTCCTAGTGGAGTTGAGAGTTTCTGCAAAGCTGGAGTTCAATCAGTCCATAGAAAAAACCTGACCTAAAAAGGCCAAAAAAACAAATGAATATCATTTAAATAAAACATTAACAGGTCTTAAATAACCAAAAATAAATTAAATGTATGCATACAAGCACAAGTGAATCAATACATTCAAAATATTAATTCAGTTATCAGAATACACAATAACAATAAATAAATAAATTAAATGTAGTCATTGACTAATGACCCAAAAAGTCCATAAAGATTAACGTTTTCAACAATTACAATTATAATTAATATTCAATTCATGAATGAATTCAATATCAATAAGTGGAAAAAATTAATATCAATTAAATAAGTCATTAAGGTTATCATTTAAATCATTAAATTACATTAAATTAAATGATTAATTAAGTTAGTTAATAAATCAAGTAAATTCAATAAGTAAAGTAAATTCAGTAAGTTTATCACAATTAAGTAAATAAATCAGTATTAAGTTAATCATTATTAAGTCAATAAGTAAAATAATTAAGTAAGTTGATCATAATTAAGTAAGTTGATCATAATTAGGTGCACTTAAATCAAAGAATTACCAAACAGTGCCCAAGCAGAGGCCGATAAATTCAAATATTGCGCAATATCAATATGGTTCAAAGTAAAGTGCGTAGCTACGCTCAATTCAAATGACGAACTCCACCGGAGTTTTTAAAATTACTAGTAACTGTGCTAAAACTGCACAAATTAATCAAGGTCGCGAAAAACAAAGTTAGCGACTACATGAAGCAATCTTTTACCTTCATTTCGGCTTCTTATTAGTACAAAAGGAAAATCAGATACCTTCGAATTTCGCGTTGCGATCTCCTCTCCACACACGGACAGGTGTGTACAGTCTATATGGAGGCTCTATGAGGATCGGAGACGTGGCATTAGCAATTTGTACAGAATTAAATAGTTTAGCGAAATTGTTGAACGTGACTATTAAATCGGCAGCATTCTAATAATGTGGCAAAACACTCACCGAATTGTGCATGTGGCACGATTCGTAGTTTAAACGTTCATTGAAATTGTTTGCCAACGCCCAGACCCCAGACCCCAGCGGAGGAGGAGGAAGTGACACGTGACCCCGCAGCTTAAAGGAAGTGGGGGAGATCGGGGTGAAACGGAATTGACCCGCAACAATAAAAGTCTCAAATGCGGGTTACATCTGACTTCACAATACCGTCTCGAGGAGTCATGCGCCACCTACTAGCGTGAGGGTGTAATTACAGCTTAAATAAAGTTATTACTTAAATTGCTAATTTGGAGGCAATTTAAGTAATAACTTACTACCAATGTATACAAAAATTAAACATAATGTGAAAACACATTACTGTGTGTCACACATAGTTGGGAGGAAAATTTGGAAAAGTCCATGGATAAAAGTTGGGGCGCCCCCTAGTGGCCAGTGTACATAAAATTCACAATGCCCCCGGCGAAAATAGAAAAGGTTGTATTCCACCTTCCTTTTGTCTTAAACTGTTGTATAATGACAGTTTTTCTACTTGACTTGATAAAAGGAATGTGATTTTAACACTTTCTTCCTATTTAAGGGCAATTTCCATGTCAAATTTATTGTGAAGGTCACTTTTTGCTTGAAAAACTTTCCATAAGTGTGAAATGAAATAACATAGTGTATAAAGATCATTCAGGCATCTAAACCTACATGTTGTATCCACATGTTCACTCTCTGTCGTTGTGTCCTTGGACAAGACACTTAACCCACCTCGCCCAGTGTCTGCGTACACTGGTGTGTGAATGTGTGAGTGGTTCCTTGTTGTAAAAGCGCTTTGAGCCTTGAAGGTGGAAAAGAGCTATAGAAAAGTGTGACCATTTAACAAAAATGTGATTAATTAAATGCCTATTACCTTTGTAAATGTGTCATTTTGAAGCCCAACTTTGTGCACTAATAAATGGACATGTTTTTTGTTTCTGTGTGTCTGTACCCAAGGCTCGTCCTCTTTCTGATAATCGTCTTTTTGTTGTGGTCACTAAAATGAGCAACTCTCTGGCATTTTAGTTTATTTATTTGTTTAAGTATTTCACCAGAGAAAAATGTCTGGAGACCACTGGTTTAAACTGTTTTCCACAACAGCGTCACATGACCGATGTCACGAACCCAGAGAATCAGGAAGGAGCGAGTCACAGTGACGTGGTCCAATAAGGACGAGACTCGAGCTCCTACATCAGAGGATCAGTGTTTTCAGACGTCCACACATCAAGGATCAGATCTGTACGAACATGAATTCGTGGGAGCTGGAGGCACCAGATCGTTCCGTCTCTGGAGCCGTTTTCAATCAGATTAATGTGAACACTGCATCCACAACAAAAACAACTCCAATACACACTAGTGTGAGTGGTACCTTAGACTTTTTAGCTCTTCTTTCAAGCTCTCTTCTGTTTTTAAACTCCACACACCTTCATCAGAATCATCCGGATCATTTCAGCTCTGCAGTTTCCAGTCTCTACTGAATGAAAGATAAAAGCAGCTCTTCACTTAATCAAAAAACAAAACACTTTTACTCAGTGCATTTCAAAACTGTAGTGTTGTAGAAAATACAGTTTTCTTTGTTACATCATCACTGGAATGAGTTTTATTGCATTACCTGTTTTATTCCATAAAACACTGCAGCACTAAAGCCTCATTTGTCCAATATGGTCCATGTACAGCACAGGTGTCAAACATGCGGCCCGGGGGCCAGATCCGGCCCTCCAAGACCTTTAATCTGGCCCTCGGCTGATTTTCTACTCAAATATTTTTATTATTTTTTTATTAAAATATTGTTAATTTTCTGTGGTGTTTATCACAGCAGCGTCTCCAGCGTCTCTGTACGTGGCCCCTCCCACCAGAGCAGCACAAATGAAGACTTGTCTCTTTCCAAAGGACGATCGTTTTGACTGTTGACCGTGACACCCTCATCAGAAAAATGTCAAAAATGAGAAAAGTGGAGCCGAGTGCAGGATTTTCTAAGAAAAATTTACTTATTCCTATTTCTACAAGTTAATTTTAAACAAATTCATGTTAAAACATTGTGTTGAAATTGTATTTTTCTTAAAGTTTCAGGTTGTTCATAATATTATAATATTTTGTAAAAGAAAGAGTTCATCAATTAAAAAAAAAAGTCTGTAATAAATTTGTGTTTCTCTGCACAAATATTTGAACTTATTGTTATTTTTGGGGTTTATATGACATGAGTTTTCTGATCCGGACACTTTGGGATCAAAGTCGGTTGGATACGACGCCCGGAACAAAATGAGTTTGACACCCCTGATGTACAGTTTCACTCTCTAGACCAGACCCCTCTCACCTCAACCTCTCACCCTCTCATCTCACCCTCTTTCATCTCACCCTCTCATCTCACTCCTCTCATCTCACTCTCTCATCTCATCCTCTCATCTCACTCCTCTCATCTCACTCTCTCATCTCATCCTCTCATCTCACCCTCTCATCTCACCCTCTCACCCCTCTCATCTCACCCTCTTTCATCTCACCCTCTCACCTCGCTCTCATTTCACCTTCTCATCTCACTCCTCTCATCTCACCCTCTCACTCCTCTCACCTCACCCTCTCATCTCACCCTTCATCTCACCCTCTCATCTCACCCTCTCATCTCACCCTCTCATCTCACTCCTCATCTCACTCTCTCATCTCACTCTCTCATCTCACCCTCTCATCTCACCCTCTCACCCTCTCATCTCACCCTCTCATCTCATCTCTCACCCTCTCACCTCCTCTCATCTCACCTCTCTCATCTCACTCTCTCATCTCACCCTCTCATCACCCTCTCACTCACTCTCATCTCCTCTCATCTCACCCCTCTCATCTCACCTCCTCTTCACCCTCTCATCTCACTCCTCTCATCTCACCCTCTCACTCCTCTCACCTCACCCCCTCATCCCTTCATCTCACTCCCTCATCTCACCCTCTCACCTCACCCTCTCATCTCACCCTCTCATCTGACCCTCACTTCACCCTCTCTCATCTCACCCCTTCATCTCACCCTCTCATCTCACTCCTCTCATCTCACCCTCTCACTCCTCTTCACTCACCCCCTCATCTCACCCTCTCACCTCACCCTCTCATCTCACCCTCTCATCTCACCTCTCATCTCACCCTCTCTCATCTCACCCCTTCATCTCACCCTCTCATCTCACTCCGCTCATCTCACCCTTTCACCTCACCCTCTCTCATCTCACCTTCTCACCTCACCTTCTCATCTCACCCTCTCATCTCACCCTCTCTCATCTCACCTCTCCCTCTCTCATCTCACTCCTCTCACCTCACCCTCTCATCTCACTCCTCTCATCTCACCCTCTCATCTCACCCCTTCATCTCACCCTCTCATCTCACTCCTCTCATCTCACCCCTTTCATCTCACCCTCTCTCATCTCACCCTCTCATCTCACTCGTCTCACCTCACCCTCTCTCATCTCACCTTCTCATCTCACCCTCTCATCTTACTCTCTCATCTCACCCCCTCTCATCTCACTCCTTTCATCCCACCCTCTTACCTCACCCTTCTCATCTCACCCTCTCACCTCTCTCTCTCTCACCCTCTCTCTCATCTCACCCATCTCACCTCTCTCATCTCACTCCTCTCATCTCACTCTCTCACTCACTCACTCTCATCTCTCACTCACTCTCTTCATCTCACTCTCTCATCTCACCCTCTCTCATCTCACTCCTCTCATCTCACCCTCTCATCTCACCCTCTCTCACTCTCATCTCACTCTCATCTCATCTCACCCTCTCATCTCATCTCTCTCATTTCACTCCTCTCACCTCTCACTCCTCTCACCTCACCCTCTCACTCCTCTCATCTCACCCTTTCATCTCACCCTCTCTCACCTCACTCACCCTCTCACTCCTCTCACCTCACCCTTTCATCTCACCCCTCTAATCCCTCTCATCTCACCCTCTCACTCCTCTCCTCTTTTCGACAGCCCTCGCTCCGGCACGTGACATATCGGGCTTTCACGTGACGTCAGAGCGGCGCGCGTGTCACTGCGCGCGGAGAAGAAGAAGAAGCAGCGGTAGAAGCCGAAGAGGAGGAGGAGGAGGAGAGAGAGAAAGAGAGAAGAGAGAAGAGAGAGAGAGGAGCGGAGAGAGAGGAGAGAGAGAGAGCACATCAGCCGCCCACTCCTCCGCGCATACCCGACCTGCCCGGTGCCTACGACCGCTCCGCCGCGCTCCCGTCGCCCGTCTGCACCCGCACCCTTCCCCGGACTCGACTCAGTGGATCGACGGACCCTCCACCGGCGCGGACTCGCTTCTTACGCGCGTCAAAACCCGCTTCCCACTCGCTGGTTTTTCGCTTTTTTTGGGAGCACTACTTTCTTTTTTTTTTTTTTTTTTTTTTTTTGGTTGTTGTGATTGTTGCTGCTGCTTTTTTTTTTTTTTTTTTTTTTTTCCCATCTTTTACCACCGCGGAATGTTACTGCTCCATGGCTCTTCTGCGCAGCGCCAACTCCGCCGTTTGCGACATTTCTAACCCCACGGAACATGCACCGGTTTGTTGGAGGCAAAGTTTGAGAGCGGCTCGCCGATCTTCCCTCCCGCGCTGACGGCTCACGGCACAGCGCAGCTCAGCGTCCGCTCCTCCGGTCGGAACTCGGGAGACAGCGCGCTCGGATCTGGTTTTATTTACGAAAAAAAAACAAAACAAAACGAGAAACATGTCTGGATTACGGTCTGTCACTTGAGTCTTCGCGGACTTTTTTGGTGGAAGAAGCGACGAGCCAAATGGGAGTATACCTCGAGGACTAAAAAGAGGGATTTTTCTTCGGGGAGATGTGGATAAACGCGGCTGTCGTGCGCAGGTAAGACTCCAAAAAAAAAACACTCGGCTCGTTTTCGCGTCTCGATTCCCGATTACGCACATGACATTTCTCCACGAAGCTGCAAGGTTATCCCGCTTTTTTCCCCCAGACGAGCGAAGTCAGCCTTGTCATATTTATTCACCTACGCCACAGCTTTGAAGTTGTGCGCGGAGAAGTGCGTTTGCTGCTTCGGTTTCGCTCCTTTTTTTTTTTTACGCACGTTTCTGTTTTGCGGTTCGATCTGCGATTACGCGCGGCTACGACGGCTTTTCACAGCGATGTCTCGTGGAATCTTCGCGCAAAAACGGTGTAATTTTCACGTCTTAAAAGCCCCGGTGAAGTTCTGTGCGAGCGTGGCGTCGCTAGGGGGCGCCAGCAGCACGTCACAGAGCCCCGCGTTACACCGCTTTGTACTTAGTTCATTATAAGAAGGGAACAGTTCGGTGAATATGAGGCAACGCTGGTTCGATTGCCAAAAAAAAAAAAAAAAAAAAAAAAAAAGAGTCCCTTGTGAATATTTGAGAAGAACCGTGTAAAAGAGGCTGGGACGGTCGAAATCAAACGGAATTAAAATCACAATTTGAAAAGAAAAATAGAAAAAAAATAGTGTAAGAATTCACCTTTTCGGGCAAATTTCGAGATCTGTTCGGTTAAACGCGGGCGGTTCGGGCTTAATGCCGGGCCGTGGGACATTCCTGGCAACGAGGTGACGTCTCCATGGCGACAACCTTGACAGGAAAAGTTGCGTAGTGCTGCTTTAATCCACCGTTCTGATCTGTGATGTCGTTTAGTGTTCGATTTCTTTCCGCCTTTTTCACCTTTTTCCCGCTGGTTTAGTTACGAAAATATTACATCCTCGTCGAGAACTGAATGTCCCAGTGCGTCAGATGCCCTCCCCGTGTTTTATCTCGAGTATAAGCTGCTAATTTTGTAGTTTAAACATCTACGAACATGTCCTGAAGTGTTAAATTGTGTCAGATGCCCTCCCTGCGTCTCCAGAGGGTCGTGTTCTGTCTAAAAGCTGTGTACACGTTTCTAAGCGTGTTCTGAAACGTCCTCATGTGTCAGATGCCCTCCCTGCGCTTCAAAGCTGCTAACCTTGTAGTTTCAACATCTGCAAACATGTCCTGAAGTGGTAAATTGTGCCAGATGCCCTCCCCGTGTCTCCACAGACTCGTATTCCATGTAAAAGCTGCAGATCCTTCAGTCTAAACCTCTGCAAACATGTTCTAAAATGTCTCTTTCTGTGCGTTTCCATAAGGTCTCATTCATGTTTAGATGTTTATAAGCGTGTTCTGAAATGTCCCAGTGTGTCAGATTATGCCAGATGCCCTCCCAGTGTCTCCACGAGGTCGTATTTTGTGTTAAAGCTGCTCCTCGTGTGGTTTAGATCTGCAAACATGTTCTGAAATATCTGGGATTTTTGGATCAGGTTTCAGTTTTCTCTTGAATGTTTTGGAATTTAACCTGATATCTGGTTTCAATCCATTTGTAATAAAGTTAGTTTGATGTTTTTCCAAAATTGTTAAGTCATTAAAGGAGATCTCACTCTTTAAACGGCTCATGTTACGCTATTTTCAGATTTTTCTGTGTTCTAATGTGGTTTCCTCGTCACAAACAGACCTGGAATTGTGTTTTGTTTCATTCCCACACGTTTAACTCACAAACTCTGCACATTTAAGCTTCTCTCAAACACAAAACACTCTGTTCCACCTTGTGATGTCATGTCATACAGGAAATGCTCCACTGTTACTTACTCTATACATCTTTACCAGAATCATTTCAGTCCTGGATTTATTGAGTTAAATCTTTACTAAACTAAAGATAAAAGGAGCTAGTAACTTGAAAACTACAGTTTCATGACATCACAAGGTGGAACAGAGCATTTTGAGACTAATAATAAAGAGTTACTCAAACAAAACATGAAACAAAACACAAGTCCAGGTTTGTTTTTGACGAGGGAACAACATTAGAACACGACTTAAACCTCACAAGAGTCAAGTTTGTGAAATATAAGACTTTAATACAATTTTTTTTAAGTAATTAGTAAATCACAAAGGCTGAAGTATCATTATTTTCTCCACAAACAACAAAATCTAAACCCGTTTTGTTCTGTTTAAAATCTACAAACGCTGTGGTTTAGATCTACAAACATGTTCTGAAATACCTGGATTTTTGGATCAGTTTCACAGTTCAGGTTTCAGTTTCCTCTTCAGTGTTTTTGAGTTTAACCTGATCCATTTGCAATAAAACTCGTTTGATGTTTTCCCAAAATTGTTAAGTCATTAAAGGAGCGGGGGACATTTTGGGGTTTGGTGTAGGACACTTTAAACTCATGTTACCTTATTTTCAGATTTTTCTATGTTTTAATGTAATTTCCTCGACACAAACAGAGCTGGAGTTGTGTTTCGTTTCATTCTCACATGTTTAACTCACAAACCCTGCACATTTAAGCTTCTCTCAAACAGAAAACGCTCTGTTCCACCTTGTGATGTCAAGTGGGAATACAGGAAGTGCTCCAGTGTGTTTATAAACTGCACACATCTTCACTAGAATCATCTGGATGATTTAAACCCTGGATGTATTCAACTAAATCTGGATTTATTCAACTAAATCTGGATTTATTCAACTAAATCTCTATAAACTAAAAGGTAAAAGGAGCTGTTCATGACATCACAAGGTGGAACAGAGCATTTTGAGCTTTGGAGATGTAAACAGACTAATAATAAAGATTTACTCAAACAAAAAATGAAACAAAAAACAAGTCCAGGTCTGTTTTCTGTCATTTTGGGGTCTGGTGTAGGACATTTTAAATGGTTCAGATTTCTCTATTTTCTCATTTTTCTGTGTTCTAATGTGGTTTCCTCGTCACAAACAGACCTGGAATTGTGTTTTGTTTCATTCCCACATGTTTAACTCACAAACCCTGCACATTTAGGCTTTTCTCAAACAGAAAACACTCTGTTCCACCTTGTGATGTCATGTGGGAATACAGGAAGTGCTCCACACACCTTCAGTAGAATCATCTGGACGATTTAAACCCTGGATTTATTCAACTAAATCTTTACTAGACTAAAGGATTAAAGAAGTTGTGAACTTTTAAACTACATTTTCGTGACACCACAAGGTGGAACAGAGCATTTTGAGACTAATAATAAAGAGTTACTCAAACAAAACATGAAACAAAACCCAACTCCAGGTCTGTTTTTGACGAGGGAACAACATTAGAACACGACTTAAACCTCACAAGTGTCAGTTTTGCGAAGTATAGAACTTTAATACAAATGTGTGACTGTAGTTTTTTTGGAGCTGTCAGGTGTTTTCATCACAGATTCTGCTATTTTTCCTCCATAAACAACAAAATTTCATGTTTTCTGCTTAAAAAACTGCTCACACTGTGGTTTAGATTTGCACAGACTCATGTTGTCGCAGTGTTTTCATTTTGCTTTTAACTTTCTGGGAAAGTATCTTGTCGTATTTTTTTTTAATGGACAGGATTTGAGATAAACTAAAGCAAAAGTAACACAGGGAATCGTTTGCAGATTTGACTCGGAATAAGACGCCACGGAGACACAGGGAGGGCATCTGACATAATGTGGCACACAGGGACAGTTTAAAGTAGAGACACATGGGCGTGATTAGTCGATGAATCGATAATTGAGCATTAAGAATTTTGTCGATTACGTTTCTCAACAAACCGAATGTAGGTTGCGGGGCGACCAAACGTCCGCTTTGCCCTGGTGTTACGACCGAGCTCGTTGGGGTGAGGGAAGGAACAAAAATAAAACCAAGATGTACAATGGAAAAAAATTAATAATGTTTAATTAACAGGAAGGCAAAAGGTAAATTAACAAAAGACTAAAAATATACAGAAAACAACCTAAACTAAGAAACAGAACAACAGAATAAACAGTGTTTTGTGCCACAAAATGGGTCACGCAGGCTTAAAAAAAACAAGTGGTAAAATTAAGGGACAAACACTAAACTAAACACAAGTTCCCCAAATTAAACCACATAAGCCACAAACAGAACAAACAGACCAAATCAAAAAAGGCACAAAACAGAACAAAACTAAACTACAGACACGAAACCAAAAAGGCAGACTGTCCACCAAGACCAGCAGCCCCGAACAGGTGCTGGTCGTCTCCTTAAATAGGGGGAGGTGGCTGCAGGTGAAGTGGGCGTCGACCTGCCCCACCAATCACAGACCAGGGCTCCTGCAGCAGGAATCAAGAGAACTCAGGCAAAAATTACACAAACAAATTAAAACTAAGGCCTGGGGCCGTAACACCCTCCCACTTAAGTTACAAAACTAGTTTTGTAATGAATAAAAGTGTTAATGTTAAACTCACTGAGGGAGCAGGTGACTGAAAGGTGGAAGGTAAGTCAGTGCATGAGGCAGAGCTGTAGGTGACCAGGTTCAAGCAGCAGTGTTAGCTGTTCCACTACTCCAACGAGACGGACCAGGAGCAGTAGAAACCAAGCCCCATCCTGGGGCCGTAACACCTGGACATGTCTGTTTTTCACGTCCTGTCCGGGGTTTAGTTTTAGTGATTCAAATGTCCGGGTTTTCATGATCTTTCACTGGGCCATTAAATAGAGCGTCTCTTGTGTGTCTCTGCATCAGAAGGAGAGAGACACAAACAGTCGGTCAGTCTGCAACGTACCGAAGAGCAAACGCGAATATAACGATGACTTATACAAGAAAGTCTCCGCTTTTCGTCCTGGTCAAGACAAGTGTGAGTCCATGTGCACAGTTACAAAGCAGCACATATGTGTCAGTGTCCAGTGTGTCAGGGACCTCAAAGCACCAGGACACCGAAAAACATGAAAACGTTTTTCCAGGTGAGAGTCGCTCAATGTGGATGACGAGGCCCCGCCCCCCTCCCCCCGTACGCTGTCCTGGTTTTGACAAACACAAATCTGGTCACACTGACCTGTATTCACCTGAGTCATGTCTTTTAATCCAACAGAAGCTTGAACCACATCAGCGACACAAGAGCTGGAGTTTTTATCTTCACTTAGTTTATGTAAATTAGTGATGTGGTTTTAAGTTTTGTTTCTGTGAGATTTGAACAAAACTGAATTAAACACATTATAATGTCAAACAGCTGATGTGGATCTAGAGTCGTTACGGTTTATATGTCGTAAAGTTGAATTTATTTATGCAGATTAGTAGTGCAGATAGTAATAATAATGATGATCATTTTAATATAAAAACATTAATGATTAATCGATAATCGATCGTTAATTCTCCCGACAATCGATTAAGAAAATTTAACTGAATGACCATCCCTAATTTAAAGTACAAAGTTGGCAGATTTTACACAGGAAAAAGACGCCATGGAGACACCGGGAGGGCATCTGACACACAGGGAGGGCATCTGACACACAGGGAGGGCATCTGACACACAGGGAGGGCATCTGACACACAGGGAGGGCATCTGACACACTGGGAGGGCATCTGACACACAGGGAGGGCATCTGACACACGTGCACGTCGGGTTTTGGGCGCGGGACGTCACATTTCCTCATTAACGGCGGCTTTGGTGAACTCTAAACTCGTCCATTATTCATGCTTTTTCCGGCGAACGGCTCCTTTGAATTCTGTTATTGCTCTGACAACAGGGGGCCGTTTCCATGACGATATCCTCCGAATCCGAGCCCTGTCCTTCAAAGGTGTGCTGTGGAACTTTTCGGTGGATCACTGCTCTGTCTGGAATGTCCCGCAGTGTGACTTTAAACAGCTCTACGTTACGTTTATTCAATTACAGGTGCAGGTTTTAAAGCACAAAAATGCCTCGAAAAACAGAAATTCTGACTGTGAGCGGGCTCGCCTCTCCACAGATCTGACCTCTAACTTGGAACAACATATTAAAGCTCCTATATTACACAAAATGTCTTCTTCTGAGCTTTAAAGATGCATTGTGTAACTTTTCTGGTAGAGTCAGGTAGTCCAAAAAAAAATGCTTTTCTCCACGGAGATGTTGTTGCTTTTGTTTGAAATGTCCCGCAGTATGGCTTTAAACCTTTCTATCTCCACGGAGACCAAACCAAACCAAGTTACAGGTCAGATCTGTGGAGAGGCGACCCCGCTCACAGTCAGAACGTCTGTTTTTCGAGGTATTTTTGAGCTTTAAAACCATCTGTAACGGGATAAATGTAACGCAGAGCTGTTTAAAGTCACACTGTGGAACATTCCAGACCGAGTTATGACATCTCCATGGAAACGAGCAGGAGCTGGACCGGTTTGAACGTTGTTACCTCCTCGAAAACAGAGCTGGAGTTGTGTTTTGTTTCATTCGCACACGTTTGAGTAACTCTTTATTATTTTTATTCTGTCTACGTTTCCAAAGCTCAAAACGCTCTGGTCCAACTTGTGATGTCATGAAGTGGTAGTTTTCAAGTGAACATCTTGTTTTTACCTTTAGTTCAGTAGAGATTGGCAGCTGAGTGCAGGTGTGTTTTGTGCTCTGTTTGTGATGTGTCAGTGTAATATTTAAAGGTGTAATAGTTTATAATGAGGATGTTATTATTCTTTATCAATGAGAGTCATTCATTAATTACAGTTTCTTTGGCAAACACAAGGCTCATTATCCTCCAGTGTCTGTTCAAAATAATTTAATTAATAGGAAACAAATACTTAGTGGCTAAAATACAACGTAATAAAGACTTTTCCTGCTGCACTGACCGACGCCGTCAACAAATCTAAGTGTTTTTTGGCGATAAGAGCTGAAAATCTATTCAGATTCACACACACACACACACACACTCGCTCTCTGGCTCTCGCTCACGCAGACGTAGCAGGTTGCCGTGGCCGTGTTGCCGTGGTGATCTTTGTGATGGAGGCTCTTTTGTTCTGAAGAGGTTTCCACTGTTCTTCACCAAACTCACAACAGAAGAGAAGAAGAAGAACAGAGAGAAACACTCCTCCAGCATCATCATCACCAGGCACTATGACACGTGCACGCTCACGTGCACTATGACACGTGCACGCTCACGTGCACTATGACACGTGCACGCTCACGTGCACTATGACACGTGCACGCTCACGTGCACTATGACACGTGCACGCTCACATGCACTGACACACGTGCACGCTCACATGCACTGACACACGTGCACGCTCACATGCACTTACGCACGTGCACGCTCACATGCACTGACACGTGCACGCTCACATGCACTGACACACGTGCACGCTCACATGCACTACACACGTGCACGCTCACATGCACTGACACACGTGCACGCTCACATGCACTATGACACGTGCACGCTCACATGCACTATGACACGTGCACGCTCACATGCACTTACACTGACACATGCACGCTCACATGCACTTTCACACGTGCACGCTCACATGTACACTGACACACGTGCGCGCTCACATGTTCACTGACACACGTGCGCGCTCACATGTTCACTGACACACGTGCGCGCTCACATGTTCACTGACACACGTGCGCGCTCACATGTTCACTGACACACGTGCGCGCTCACACACATACACATGCACACTCACACATGTGCACACTCACACATGTGCACACTCACATGCACTACTACACATGCACGCTCACCAGCTCAGTGAAACATGTATTACCACACGTGCACGCTCACATGCACACTCTCACACGTGCACGCTCACATGCACACTCTCACACGTGCACGCTCACATGCACTACCACACTTCCATAGAGATGTGCACGTTTTAAAATGTTCAAATCTTTCTGTAGATTTGGAATTGAACTGTCAATCATTTGGAGAAAAAAATAATCCCACTTTTGCACTGTGAGCTCTAATGTGGAGTATTTTGGACATAACACAAGATCTAATGGAATAATTTTACCAATCTAAAACAAAACTAGTCTCGAGTGGTGTTTCATAATGGATGTACAGGTGTGGTACACGACCAGACAGCAGGGTTATTGGGACCTTCAGTGTCGCTTGCGGGTGTAACTATGGTGACAGATCCAGATCCAGATCCAGGCTTGTGGGGCTGGTCTGGTGTTTTCCAGTTTTCTGTAGGACTTCAGCAAACTGACTCGTGTGTGGTCGTCGTTGTTCCACTCCAGATTTGTAGTTCAGTTTGTTCTGTCTTTTTAAAATCGTTGATACTCACAGGATTGAGCGGCGTCGTGTTGTCGTTTTGGTCCAAATGTAAAAAAAAAAAAAAAAAAAGCTCTAATCCACAGCCTGGATTAGTCCTGGTTTAGTCTTGGTTTAGTCCTGGTTTAGTCCTGGTTTAGTCCTGGTTTAGTCCTGGTTTAGTCTTGGTTTAGTCCTGGTTTAGTCCTGGTTTAGTCCTGGTTTAGTCCTTGTTTAGTCCTGGTTTAGTGCTGGTTTAGTGCTGGTTTAGTCCTGGTTTAGTCCTGGTTTAGTTCTGGTTTAGTCTTGGTTTAGTCCTGGTTTAGTCCTGGTTTAGTTCTGGTTTAGTCCTGGTTTAGTCCTGGTTTAGTGCTGGTTTAGTTCTGGTTCAGGCCTGGTTTAGTCTGGTTTAAGTCCTGGTTTAGTCCTGGTTTTAGTCTTGGTTTAGTCCTGGTTTAGTTCTGGTTTAGTCCTGGTTTAGTTCTGGTTTTAGTCTGGTTTAGTCTTGGTTTAGTTCTGGTTTAGTTCTGGTTTAGTCCTGGTTTAGTCCTGGTTTAGTCCTGGTTTAGTTGGTTTAGTCCTGGTTTAGTCTGGTTTAGTCCTGGTTTAGTCCTGGTTTAGTCCTGGTTTAGTGCTGGTTTAGTCTTGGTTTAGTCCTGGTTTAGTTCTGGTTTAGTCCTGGTTTAGTTCTGGTTTAGTCCTGGTTTAGTTTCTGGTTTAGTCCTGGTTTAGTTCTGGTTTAGTGCTGGTTTAGTCCTGGTTTAGTTCTGGTTTAGTCTTGGTTTAGTCCTGGTTTAGTTCTGGTTTAGTCCTGGTTTAGTCCTGGTTTAGTCCTGGTTTAGTCCTGGTTTAGTCCTGGTTAGTCTGGTTTAGTCCTTGTTTAGTCCTGGTTTAGTTCCTGGTTTAGTCCTGGTTTAGTCCTGGTTTAGTTCTGGTTTAGTTCTGGTTGCGTCATTTTGTTGCCATGACATTTATGCTGACATCCGTTTCCATTGGACACCACAGTTTTCTAACGCAGAAATCAGCAGATGTTTTTTTTCTTTTATGAAATCATTTTAGATCAAAATTGTGATTTAAAATGTGCAATTTACAACCGAACATTCCACGGGGGTCAGAAATTATAACTTTAGAGTCAACACGAGCACTAAAAGTCTAATTTAAGAATGAAAAATTACAAAAAAAAAGTCGTTTTTTTTCCGCCTCTTTTCTTCTCAGTCAGACCACAGTTTTTGAGCTCGTTTCCTTTCAAACGATTCTTAGACGTGAGTATTTTTTTCTCTCTGTTTGAGCCTGCTGTTGGCGTGTGGTTTCTTCAGGGGACAGGGGCCCTCGGGGGTCATTAGATTGGTTTAGTCCTGGTTTAGTCCTGGTTTAGTCTTGGTTTAGTCCTGGTTTAGTCCTGGTTTAGTCCTGGTTTAGTCTTGGTTTAGTCTTGGTTTAGTCCTGGTTTAGTCTGGTTTAGTCTGGTTTAGTCCTGGTTTGATACTGGTATAGTCCTGGTTAGGTCCTGGTTTGGTCCTGGTTTAGTTCTGGTTCAGTCCAGATTTAGTCCTTTTTTTTAAGTCTTAGTTTGGTCCTTGTTTAGTCCAGGTTTAGTCCTGTTTAGTCCTGGTTTAGCCCTGGTTTAGTCCTAGTTCAGTCTTGGTTTAGTCTTGGTTTAGTCCTGGTTTAGTCCTGGTTTAGTCCTGGTTTAGTCCTAGTTCAGTCTTGGTTTAGTCTTGGTTTGGTCCTGGTTTAGCCCTGGTTTAGTCCTAGTTCAGTCCTGGTTTAGTCCTGGTTTAGCCCTGGTTTAGTCCTGGTTTAGTCCTAGTTCAGTCCTGGTTTAGTCCTGGTTTAGTCTTGGTTTGGTCCTGGTTTAGCCCTGGTTTAGTCCTGGTTTAGTCCTAGTTCAGTCCTGGTTTAGTCCTGGTTTAGTCCTGGTTTAGTCCTTGGTTTAGCCCTGGTTTAGTCCTGGTTTAGTCCTAGTTCAGTCCTGGTTTTAGTTCTGGTTCAGTCCAGATTTAGTCCTTTTTTTAAGTCTTAGTTTGGTCCTTGTTTAGTCCTGGTTTAGTCCTGGTGTTGGCCTGTGGTCTCTTCAGGGGACAGGGGCCCTCGGGGGTCATTAGAGGGGCCCCTGCGGAGGAGGAGCCGTGTTCCATCTCCCAATGAGACGTGTGCACAGCCGGGATCAGGCCGACCTTTACTCAACAAACTACAGGATTATTTGTGATTTTTTTTTTTTTTTTTACATTTTTACTTTTTGTTCTAGTCTTAATTAATCTGTTTTTAATTTGTTTTAAATAGCGCTCGTCTGCCAGAGTTTATTTTCATCACAGCATTAAAACTACATTTGTAAACGGAGTAATAATCCTCATTAGATTTGGAAAAACTTTATTGATCCAAAAGGGAAACGACTTGGACACGGCGTCTCACTCATCACAGTTTAATAACAACAAAGAGCACGAATGTAAATGAGATGAAAATTCAAATTAAGAAGCAAAAAGAGGAAGAGATTTGCATAATTACACAAAATAAATGATCTTTTTTTTAATTGTTTGAAAAAAATAAATAAATAAAAAATTCCAGTTGACAAAAACTATTGGAAAACAGATGTTGGTACCACGGACAGGGAAGGTTTCAGAACCATGGACAGATCCAGCACAGCTACTACAAACAATGAACTGGACTTTTGTCTTGGTTTAGTCCTGGTTTAGTCCTGGTTTAGTCTTGGTTTAGTCCTGCTTTAGTCCTGGTTTAGTCCTGGATTAGTCCTGGTTAGGTCCTGGTTTGGTCCTGGTTTAGTTCTGGTTTAGTTCTGGTTCAGCCCAGATTTAGTCCTTTTTTTTTTTTAAGTCTTAGTTTGGTGCTTGTTTAGTCCAGGTTTAGTCCAGGTTTAGTCCTGGTTTAGTCCTGGTTTAGTCATGGTTTGATCCTGGTTTAGTCCTGGTTTGATCCTGGTTTAGTCCTGGTTTGGGTTTGTCAGTCCTGGTTTAGTCCTGGTTTGTAGTCCTGGTTAGGTTTAGTCCTGAGTCCTGATTCAGTCCTGGTTTAGTCCTGGTTTAGTCCTGGTTCAGTCCTGGTTCCTGGTTTAGTCCTGGTTTAGTCCTGGTTTAGTCCTGGTTTAGGTTTAGTCCTGGTTTAGTCCTGGTTTAGTTCCTGGTTTCAGTCCTGGTTAGATTTAGTCCTTTTTTTTTAGTCCTGAAGTCCAGTCTTAGTTTGGTCCTTGTTTAGTCCAGGTTTAGTCCTGGTTTAGTCCAGGTTTAGCCCTGGTTTAGCCCTGGTTTAGTCCTAATTCAGTTCTGGTTTAGTCCTTGTTTAGTCTTGGTTTAGTCCTGGTTTAGTCCTGGTTTAGTCCAGGTTTATTCTTCATTACACTTTTTCTTTTTTTTTCCTTGTCTGCAGATAAATAAATGGAATAAAAAATGAACAAATAAAACTATGTTGAGAGAAACTTTGGCAGTTCCAGCACAAACTCTTCTAATGTCGCCGTAAATACTGAACGGGACTTTGCATCTTGACTTTGACTATAAGTTTGGTCTTAAGTATTAACCTTCATTAATCTTTTTATTTGTATTGTTTTTAATTGTGTGCAAAAAAATATAAAAAATAAAAAAATAAATAAATAAATAAATAAATAAATTAATACATTTTAAAAATAAATAATAAATAAATTAATTAATTGATAAAAAAAAATAATAATAATAAAAAAAAAAAGTTAAAAAAAATAAAAAAAAATTCAGGACACTTGGATCAGGACAGATGTTGGTACCGCGGGCAGCTCCAGTGAGGCAGCTTTACATTGGGGACTTTCTTTTCTCTTCGTGGGGAACTTTTAATTATTTTTCTGTGCTACGATAAAATTCTGAGCTGTTGAGAGTGGAATAAATAACTCCTGTGACTCGTTCTATATGTACCCGAACCACCAGACTGTTTCATTTTCATTTACTGGAGCTTTACGGTGTAGTACAATTTGATTTACTTTTAGCTCGTCAGTGGCATTAATTAGGTTTAGTGTTAATGTTTATCGTCTATATTTTGTTCAGTTAGTTTGATATCACTTCAGAATCTGTTATCGTGACCTGCCTGCTTCAGATTGGCGTTTTTCAGCACCGCGGACAGCTCCAGTGGCTCCTGCTTTTTACCGATTTAAGCCGAGGGAGTTTCAGCACCAAAGACAGATCCCAGTCGAGTTTTTCTTTACTCTGGGGTGTTTCAGCACCACGGACAGCGACTACAAATACTGAACTGGGATTTGTTTTTTGGGTTTTGACTGTAGGTTTGGTCTTTAATATTAGTCTTCATTCATCATTTTATTTATTTATTTATTATTTTTACGCTTTTACAGTTTTGTTGTCTGCAAATAATAAATAAATGTGCTTTATTTTGTGTATTATTGTCATTTAAACTGTGTAACTTTTGTGGTGGAGTCTGTCACCATGGAGATGTTCTTAATTTGCCTAGGTATAGTTTATGTCATACTCTGGAACATACATATCTCCATGGTAACAGGCAAATAGTGCCACCAGATCTGTGGAGATGTTCCCCTGTGTTCACACATCACATCTGACTGCGTGTTTTTCATTGAACTTTGCAGTTACAAAAACACGTGTAATTGTATCAAATGTAAGATTTAAGTTTAATGACAGACTGTGGAACATTCAGGGCACAGCAACGTCATCTCCATAGAGACAAGCTGACAAGTGGACGCTCCACCGCAAAAGTTACACCGTATACAGCAAAAAATAAATTAAAATGCAAATAAACTCTCTCTAAACCTGGACTCTAGTTCAGGACAGATGTTGGTACCTCGGACAGCTTCAGTGAGTCTGTTTCACAGTGAATCTGGTTTCAGCACCACGGACAGCTCCAGCGACTCACCTCATGCAGCTGCCACCACAAATAATTAAATAACGAACTGGACTGAACTTGATTTTGACTTTAGGTGTTAGTCTTAAAAATTCATAAATCTTTTTTTTTTTTTTTTTTTTTTTTTACTGTCTGCAAATAATAAAAGTAAATAAATAAATAAATAAAATTATGCTTCCACAAAATAAATAAGTAAATAAATAAATAAATAAATAAAATTATGCTACCACAAAATAAATAACTCTCTGTATATATATGTAATAATAACTCTCTGGAACTAAACTCACTGACAGATGTTGGTACCTCGGACAGCTCCAGTTCAGGTCGGTTTTCCAGTGTCTTTCACAGTGAATCTGGTTTCAGCACCACGGACAGCTCCAGTGACTCACCTCATGCAGCTGCCACCACAAATAATTAAGTAACGAACTGGACTGAACTTGATTTTGACTTTAGGTGTTAGTCTTCATAATTTTTTTATTTATTTTTTTAAACCTTGTTACTGTCTGCAAATAATAAAAGTAAGTAAGTAAATAAATAAATAAATACAATTATGCTTCCACAAAATACATAAATAACAAAATAAATTATGGCAAAACAATAAATTACAGTTACATTCAAAATGATGACTCTCTGATGTTGGTACCTCGGACAGCTCCAGGTAGGTGTTAGGTCTGTTTTCCAGTAAATGAGGTTTCAGCACCAAGGACAGCTCCAGTAGGTGTTAGCCTTCATTTAAAAAAAAAAAAAAAAAAAACCAAAACTTTTTATCGTCTGCAAATAAGAAAAATAAATAAAAAAAATACATAAAATTATGCTCCCACAAAATAAATAAATAAATAAATAAATAAATAAAATATGGCAAAATAATAAATTACAATTACATTTAAAATAACTCTCCACAAACGGCTCCAGTTCAGGCTCTCATCTAATACAACCACAAATAATGAACTGGACTTTCCTTGTAGATTTTGACCTTAGATTTGGTCTTCAGTACTAGTCTGCATTATTTTTTGATATATATTTTTTTTGAACATTTTACATGTTTATTGTCTGCAAATAATAAAATAAATATTAACAAATACCATTACGCGGACAAAATACTACGGTAAAACAATAAATTACAATCAAAATGAACATTCTGTAAAGCTGGACCCTACCTCAGGTCAGATGTTGGTACCACGGACAGCTCCAGTGAGGTCTGCTTAAATTTGAGACGTTTTTCAGCACCATGGACAGCTCCAGTGTCTCTCATTTACAAATAACGTAACAAATTGAGCTTTTTCTTTGGACTTTTACTAAATGTCTGGTCTTTTTCATAAACCACCTGACTGTTTTGAACATTTACGCTCTTCTAACTCAATATCTGAAGACTTTGCGAGTGGATAATCAAACAGAAAAATAAAATTACAACTGAAAATAAATCTTAAAAACACCCAAACACGCCGCGTTTATTATTTAGTTCATATATATCTGGGTGAATAGTCTCTATAGTCGTCGTATGTGCGCCGTCCCCTCGGGCCCTGAGCCGATATTAAAGCCGCGTCTGATTTACATTTATTTCAAAACCGTGACATTTTCTGATTGGCTTATCCACCTGTCAATCACCCCACATGAGACTTCTGGGTAGATAAGACGTCTTAAAGCGTATCTCGCCGCATCACTTCGTAAGTTTTAATTCTCTGGTTTTATTTCGGTGGAGTCGTTTATTTGAGTGACGGCCCGGGTTCACGAGGAGGAGGATTTACGAGCGCAGTGATTTTTGCTTTAGGGCCTCGCTCACGGCAATCGACTTAAAACATATTAATTAGCTCGTAAAGTAATGTCAGTTAATTAAAAAAAACGTAAGAGAAAAATTAGAAAAAATATGAAATATCTACTGAGATGTTTGAAGAGAAGGAATTTAACTTCTTTATAAATCAAGATGTTATTTTTATTGTTTTGAAAATGCTTTCCCTCCCTCTTTCTCTTTGCTCTCCGCACTAAGTCACTCCCCCTTCAGAGCGCTATCACAACAGCGTGCACTATTAAAATTATAATTTGTTCCACCAGATTTAGAATTTTAAATCTCACTTTGAATATTTTAACTCTGAAATAAAAAAAAGTTGTTTGAATTATTTTTATTCTGAGTTTTAGTTGCTGAAATTGTAAGTGTATTAAATTATGTGTTTTAAATTAAACATTTTTCCTTTTAAATATTAAGTACAGATGTTTTCAAGACCTTAAATTCAACTGTCAAAAACAGTCAGTGTAAAATTTTTACAGCAAAGATTAAACCAGGACTAAAACCAGAACTAAACCAGGACTAAACCAGGACTAAAATCAGGACTAAACCAGGTCTAAACCAGGTCTAATACCAGGACTAAACCAGGACTAAACTAGGACTAAACCAAGACTAAAACCAGGACTAAAACCAGGACTAAACCAGGACTAAAACCAGGACTAAAATCAGGACTAAACCAGGTCTAAACCAGGTCTAATACCAGGACTAAACCAGGACTAAATCAGGTCTAAAACCAGGTCTAAAACCAGGACTAAATCCAGGACTAAACCAGGACTAAACCAGGTCTAAACCAGGTCTAAAACCAGGACTAAACCAGGACTAAACCAGGTCTAAACCAGGTTTAAACAAGGACTAAACTAGAACTAAAGTCCGGACTAAAACCAGGACTAAACCAGGTCTAAACCAGGACTAAAACTAGGACTAAAACAAGGACTAAAACCAGGATTAAAACCAGGTCTAAACCAGGACTAAACCAGGACTAAACCAGGACTAAAACTAGGACTAAAACAAGGACTAAACCAGGTCTAAACCAGGACTAAAATCAGAATGAAACCAGAGCTAAACCAGGACTAAACAGGACTAAAACAAGATCTAAACTCAAGTAAGAGTAAAAGTTTTGTGTCAGAAAAGTAAAATGTTGTTAAAACATAAATTTAAGTGAATATTCAATACCGTTGCATCCCAGATCTCGATGTAATTTCTTTGTCATTTGAACGTGTTTACAGCTCTCACCTGATTGGTTGAGAGGCCGAGAGGAAGGCTGTGATTGGCTGTTGGCCCGCGCTAAGCCCCGCCCACAGCTCAGAGTCATTCTTGTTTGTGTCGTCTTCACATCGATCCGGCTCCTAACAGGCTCCGCTCGTCTGTCCCCGCTCCCCTCGCGGCGTCTCCGGGGAACATCTGTCACCGCACACTTCATAAATGTCCATCTCTGCTCCTGTCTGCTCCTGTCTGCTCCTGTCTGCTCCTGTCTGCTCCTGCCCGCTCCCCTCTGCCCCTGTCTGCTCGTCTCCAGGGGAACGCTTCACTCCAAACATCTCATAAATGTCCATCTTCTGACGTGGATCCTTTAGCTTTCACTCTGCTCCTGTCTGCTCCTGTCTGCTCCTGTCTGCTCCTGTCTGCTCCTGTCAGCTCCTGTCAGCTAAGGTTAAGATGCTCTTTATTGTCCCAGTAGATGCATTTGTCCTCTGCGTTTGACCCGCCGTTCAGTGCCAGAGTTCAGGACCGTCTTCAGATCCTGAGCTCGTCTTGGTCTGGTCTGGTTTGTCTCTGGAGGATCTGATTTTTTCTGAAGTTTTTGTGCAGGTTTTGGGTTGTTGGCGGAAACTGCAGTGCCCGGAGAACAACCCAGACACAGGCAGAACATGCAAACTCACACAGAAAAACCAGAATGATCCAGGAATCAAACGCAAAACCTTCTTGATGTGTGGTGAGAGAGCTCGTAGTGTCCACATGACAACGTTTTTTGGTCGAAACGGTGAAGTTTTTCTTCGTTTTGGTCTTTCGTCATGGCTGTTTTCGGGTCGTCGAAAACTGTGTTTTTTGAGAACAGGTTCCAGAGTGGAGAAATCTGAGACGCCAGCGTCGGTTTGTCGTGTGAACAAACAAATCTCAGCTTTTGGAAAATTATGATGTCAGGACCCGTGTGTTTGTTTGTTGTGGAAGAGGAAGGACTTGATGTGCATGTGCTGTTTGTAGTTTTGTGTGTCCAGTGGCTGTTTCTGTTTACAGCGCCACATACAGGTGTGGCAGGTGTATTACATTGTTTTCACTCAGAGCTCCGTTGTCGTCTTGACGTGAATATTTATTGATCCGACGCTGCACAACAGAACTCTGCACGTGCGACTGTCACTGTTTGATCTGGAGTTTGTCAGGTGACGAAAACTCAACGGCAAATGTAAATAATCATATAATTATTTAAATATAAATATTTCATATAAATATACATTTTTATTGAAAAAAAAAACAAAACAAGATGCAGACGTGTTATTATTTGCCAAAAAGTTAAAAAAAAAAAAAAAAAAAAGGGGATGATACTTGTGTTTTTTGTGTTTTTTTTTGTGGCCAGACCAGTTTGTCAAAGCCTGATCCCGTCAGATCTCAGAAGCTCAGGTCAGGTTTGGTCTGGACTTGGATGTGAGACACTGGGAAAATCAGGAGCCACAGGAGGCACCAGTCACAAAGACAGTCGTTGTGTCTTTAGGCAGGACACTTCACCCACATTGCCTAGAATGAAAGTGGTGTGTGTGTGAGTGGTGGTGGCCGATTGGCATGGCAGCCGCGCTTCTGTCAGTCTGGCCCAGGACAGATGTGGCTACAATAATAGTTTAACATCACCAGGTGTGGAGAAAAAGAATAATGAATCTATAAAAAAAAAAAAACTCCGTAAAGTGTCTTTGTGACATACGTCTGTGAAAAGCGCTGTATTAATAAGGACTTAATTACTTTTGAGGACTGTCTCATAGGGCTGAGGGGCCGGTCAAAGGGGCGTGGAGGGCCAGAGTTGGCCCGCGGGCCTTACTTTGATGACCCCTGATTTAAATAAAACAAACAATAATGGCTGCTTACACTTAAAAAAGGAGAAAAAAACAACATAAAAGTATATAAAAATACTACATAAAAGATCACACAAAAGAGAAACAGAGTGGATTTTTAGAGAAACAACAGTCGAAGCCCCAAACTGTGACTTATTAAAAATAAAGTTCAATATTTTGTTCTGAATGATGCGAGACGTTTGATTTGAGAGACACGTGACACAAACGAGCGTCTGTGGTTGGATTTGGACAGAGATTTTTCACGCTCTATCGTCTGATTCTCGTCCCTTCTGAATTCGAACAGAACCTAAAAGAAACCGGCTGCTCCGTCTCGTAAATTCCAGTCAGGTCGCTCGTATTTTCAGGGCGCGTTTTACCAGCGCGTCCGCAGATTTCATTGTCTCCGGGTTAAACTGTTAAACGGTAAAACATTTAGACGAGAGCGAGAGCCTTTTGGACGACCTTCGAGCCTGCGTGAGCCTGCGGGGGAGAGTCCGGGACAAGTCTGATCTGCGGAGGGACGGTCGCCTGCGCAGAGAGGAGCTT
The DNA here is from genome assembly GCF_026225935.1 of Boleophthalmus pectinirostris. NCBI lineage: Eukaryota > Metazoa > Chordata > Actinopteri > Gobiiformes > Gobiidae > Boleophthalmus > Boleophthalmus pectinirostris. The sequence goes on along the minus strand of NW_026571515.1, from coordinate 3,373,423 downwards.
TATGGATCATTTACCGAAGAGCGATAATGAGACGGAACATTTACTCTGCTCAAACAGGAGCTCAGGACAAACCAGGACCGACGTGTGCAACTTTGAACAGACTCGTCATAATTTAAGATTATTTCAGTTCAGGTCGAGTCTTTTTTGTGCTGCCTTAAATCAAAACACCAGGACTTTTAACGAGTGACGCTCTGATACAACACGAGATAAATCAGATATTAACACTGATATTGAAAAAACAAACACAAACCTGCTGGACTGTGAATCAGTCAGAACAGAAAAATCTGGATCACTGCATTTACTCAGTTAATTAGTTGAGCAATTGATTTTTAAAATAACTTCTATTAGCAGCAGTATCAGTATCAGTATCAGTAGTAGTAGTAGTAGTAGTAGCAGTAGTAGTAGTAGTAGTAGTACTCTTGTAGTAGTAGTAGCAGTACTGTAGTAGTAGCAGTAGCAGTAGCAGTATTAGCAGTAGTAGCAGTACTGTAGTATCAGCAGTATCAGTAGTATCAGTAGTAGCAGTAGTAGCATCAGAAGTAGTACTGTAGTAGTATCAGTAGTAGTAGTAGTAGCAGTTGCAGTATCAGTAGTAGGAGCAGTAGTAGTAGTAGTAGCAGTACTGTAGTAGTAACAGTAGAAGTAGTAATAGCAGTAGCAGTATCAGTAGTAGCAGTACTGTAGTAGTTGCAGTAGTGGCAGTACTGTAGTAGTTGCAGTATCAGTAGTAGCAGTACTGCAGCAGTATCAGTAGTAGCAGTACTGTAGTAGTATCAGTAGTAGCAGTAGCAGTAGTAGCAGTAGTAGCAGTACTGTAGTAGTTGCAGTAGTAGCAGTACTGCAGCAGTATCAGTAGTAGCAGTACTGCAGCAGTATCAGTAGTAGCAGTACTGCAGTAGTATCAGTAGTAGCAGTACTGTAGTAGTTGCAGTAGTAGCAGTAGTAGTAGCAGTACAGTAGTAGTAGTAGTAGCAGTAGTAGCAGTACTGTAGTAGTTGCAGTAGTAGCAGTACTGCAGCAGTATCAGTAGTAGCAGTACTGCAGCAGTATCAGTAGTAGCAGTACTGCAGTAGTATCAGTAGTAGTAGTACTGTAGTAGTTGCAGTAGAGTAGTAGAGGGTCTGATGCTGTAACCTTTTGTAAACTCATTATTCTGGGTCAGTGACTCTCAAAGCTGCTGCTCTAACAGCCTCAGAACAACTACACACACACACACACACACACACACACACACACACACACACACACACACACACACACACACACACACACACACACACACACACACACACACACACACACACACACACACACACACACACACACACACAGACACACACACACACATTGAGTCCGGCCTGTGTCTCTTACACTGGTGGATAAATGTGTTTTCTCTACATGTGTCTCGTGTTCACTGAAGAGGAGACACTGTTTTATGTTTTATAAATCCACTTTTAAGAACTTTGAATCAGACTTGAACTGTTCCAGACCGACTGTGTCACACACGACACCTGGGAGTGTGTTTTATAGAACCACACACAACTTCACAACATAAATAATCACTGTTTTCCCTTGAAAACCTGAGACACACTTCACCCACATGACCTAGTGTGAAAGTGGTGTGTGTGTGTGTGCGTGTGTGTGTGCGTGTGTGCGTGTGTGTGTGTGTGCATGTGTGCATGTGTGTGCGTGTGTGTGTGTGTGCATGTGTGCATGTGTGCATGTGTGCATGTGTGTGTGTGTGTGTGTGTGGGGGGGGGGCAGACTCACTTCCGTCAGTCTGTCCCAGGGCAGCTGTGGCTACAGTATTAGTTTACCGCCGCTGAGTGTGGAGTGAATGAATAATAAAGTGTAAAGTGTCTTTGAGTGTTTTGAAAGTGTCACTATATAAATGCAGTGATTTCAAATGTCCTTTGAGATTTGCCTGGAAGAATCCAGACTCATCGCTGCACCAGCGGCTGAGTAATAAATATGGATCTGTATAATAAATACAGAGAAATATCCTATCCTCAACCTTGAGATTCTCACCGTCTTGTCCTATAGTTACAAATTATGGTTAATGATTAATTAATTCATAAAAACTTTTAAAATCCTGGTGCCTGATCAGCCTGTACAGACGGTTCAGCTGGTTAATTTGTGTGACGAAACCAGGAATCTCCAACCTTTTGTGTCCAGTGAGCTCCTTTACAAAACAAAAATGCCGGAGATCTCCTTATTTTAACGGTCCCCGGAAATGGAGTGGATTGAGGGCCTTAGTGTTGTACAGTTAAAACATAAAACCATTATCTATTTACCGTATTTTCCGGGCTATTAGACAAGCTCTTCAACCTCGACCGCGCGCCACAATCCACAGCGCCCCGTACACGAATCCACTCCGGTGTCCCAGCACGACTTCAGTAAACTACAAAGCCGCAGCACCACAGAACACAAACACACACGGAGCAGACAGCGACCGCACAGAGAAACACACCCACAGACACACTCATCACTCCACGCCGACGAGGAACGGAACGGAGGAACGAACCGAAAAAGCGAGCGCAACGTGCCGCTTCTAGACACGACTGAACAACTGAGTCACTGCGAACACGCCGACAATCCGCTGGTCCCAGACACACCCTCCCTACACGCCACAACTGAACAAAGCCCAGAGTCACCGTGAACGAACAAACAAACAAAACCACTCACCCATCACACTGTTGGGTTTCCTTAAAAGTCCCACGCGGTTTATTTGTGAAAAAAGTTCAAAAAATAGACCATTTAATGACAGTGCGTCTTATAATCCAGAGCGACTAATAGTGCAGAAAATACAGTATTAGAACACAAAGTTCAAAATAACACATTTACAAAGATAATTAATCAAATTTGAGTTATTCTGTACAATATTTAATCCAGAAATGCCTTGGCGAGAAGCTTGGGAGGAGGAAGAGAGCAGCTGGTATCTCCTGAGCTGCAGGTTGGAGACTCCTGGACTAAACTCTCCCAGTCAAGTTCAGTCAGTTTTCCCACTGAGAAACACTGAGCCCACGGCACAAACGTCCTGCTGGAGCCGCCCTCGTGTTGACCTGCGGCTGTGGTTTGGTGAGTTTACGCTCGTAAATACTGACGCTCAGTGTTGGGAGTAACGTGTTATAAAAGTAATGAATTATAGTAATGTGTTGCTTTTTGCTGTAACACAGCAATGTTCCACATTACAGGAGAAAAACTAGTAATATTTTACTCAGTACAAATGTGAGTAACGCGTGTTACAATGTTTTTTTAACCTGGATTAAAGTGGTGGGTTTTTCATTTTTCTTCATACAAATTCGCTAAAATCACCGCGAAATCAGCAGCGGTGAAACGCCAGAGACGTGGCCACGTAGACCGTCAGGTGACCACAGGCGAAAGGACCGACGCAGAACTCCACGCTGTTTAGACCTGGTTTAGACCTGGGTCAGTTCTGGTTTAGACCTGGTTTAGACCTGGGTCAGTTCTGGTTTAGACCTGGTTTAGACCTGGGTCAGTTCTGGTTTAGACCTGGTTTACAGTCGTGAAGTGTTGTATGTTTGACAAAACGTTCTGCACCGACAAAGTCTCCTGCGCTCGCACCCAAAAGGCAGAGGAAGAAGTAACTATTGCACAGAAAGTTGGATTCTGGACACGCTGAAGGAAGGAGGAAGTTACTAGCTGTAGCAGAGTCTTGCACCGGGTCGGGTCCCGCAAATAGTTGCTGAAATCAGGACCGTGAGCCCCACAGCAGCAGGGTGACAGCCGCTCTTACCTCCGTGAGGTGCGGAGCAGAGCCGCTCCTTTCTCCTGCGTCACCTCCGAGCCCGTCCTGACAGTGAGTCCTGTTTTAGTCCTGTTTTAGTCCTGGTTCAGTTCTGGTTTAGTCCTGGTTTTGTTCTGGTTTAGTCTGGTTTAGTCCTGTTTAGTCCTAGTTCAGTCCTGGTTTAGTCCTCCTCTTCAGTCCTGGAATCAGTCCGAGGTTAGTCCTGTTATAGTCCTGGTTCAGTCCTGGTTCAGCTCTGGTTTAGCCCTGGTTTAGTCCTGGTTCAGTCCATATACGGCGCAAAAGTTCAACATCTTCGCAGCCATTTTGTTGAGAGTAACTTAAAGTAATGTAATAGTAATGTAATGCCTTACATTTTTAATGCAGTAATATTGTAATGTAACGAATTACTTTGAAATGACAGTAATAAGTCATAAATAAATAACACATTACAGTTTTAAAGTCACTTGCCCAACAGTGCTGACGCGTGCAGTGGAGCCGGGGCCCAAGTTTCACATTTGTCAGTGAAATAAACAAATCGGACTGGACTCTTTATAAAAATAAACTCGTCAGAATCACACAGCAGCAGCATCTGAAATAATCCACTCCCCCAAACCAAACATTTCAAACTCAAGGACAAACCAATCTCTCCATCTCTCCATCTCTCTGTCTCGCTCTGTGAAGGGACACCATTTTAAATCTTCATAAAAAAGTCCACGCCACTAAATAATTCTCCTTTAAACCTCCTCCTCCTCTGCTCTTCTGTCAGACTCCAGCTCCAGCCCCAGAACCGCTCGCTCCGTCTTATCACCCCAGACTCATGCGCCTGCTCCGGGCTACCTGCTCCGAGGGGCTGTACACACAAACACACAAACACACAAACACACAGACGCACACAAAGCCACGGGACCCTCCAAAAATAATCTGCCCACAACAAAAGCAGCTGTAGAATCCCCGTGAACAGAAGTCATACTGTCGTGTTCAGACTCGTGTTCAGACACAATGGCCTTTGTGGAGGACGACTCTGGGGCTTTGGTTTTAAAACTCATTTATTCTCGACGTTCTCGACTCACGCAGACGCAGACGCGCGTGGAGGCTTCAGTCCGTCGTCTGTGCGGCTCCTCGTGTCTGTGATCTGCTCCGTCTCCTCAGAAATGAAGAGTCTGAGCGCCGGAGCAGTACCCGAGCTGACCACAGGGGGCAGGAGAGAACACAGCTCGAATAACACAAGCAAAAATGTTAAAACGCAGTGTTGGGAAGGTGACTTTAAAATGTAATCCCCTACAGATTACAGATTACATCCCCCAAAATGTAGTTTGTAACAGAATCCATTAAATTACTTAAAGTGAGTAATGTAATCTGAATTACTTTGGATTACTTGATTTGCTGTAGAGAAGCAAAGACGAGGAAATCGTAACATAAGATGTTTTGTCTGATAAAAGAAAATAAAAAGCCCAGACTTTATTGAACCAAATTAAAAATATTATTGATAGAAGAAGAAGAGGTTTAGTCCTGTTAAATCCTGTTTTTAGACCTGGTTTAGACCTAGTTTAGACCTGGTTTAGACCTGGTTTAGACCTGGTTTAGACCTGGTTTAGACCTGGTTTAGATTAGTTTAGACCTGGTTTAGACTGTAGTTTTAGACCTGGTTTAGACCTGGTTTAGATGTAGTTTAGACCAGGTTTTAGACCCGGTTTTTAGACCTGGTTTAGACCTAGTTTAGACCTGGTTTAGATGTAGTTTAGACCTGGTTTTAGACCTGGTTTAGACCTAGTTTAGACCTGGTTTAGACCTGGTTTTAGACCTGGTTTAGATGTAGTTTAGACCCGGTTTTAGACCCGGTTTTAGACCTGGTTTAGACCTAGTTTAGACCTGGTTTAGACCTGGTTTTAGACCTGGTTTAGATGTAGTTTAGACCCGGTTTTAGACCCGGTTTTAGACCTGGTTTAGACCTAGTTTAGACCTGGTTTAGACCTGGTTTTAGACCTGGTTTAGATGTAGTTTAGACCCGGTTTTAGACCTGGTTTAGATGTAGTTTAGTCCTGGTTTTAGACCTTTTAGACCTGTTTAGACCTGTTTAGACCTGGTTTAGACCTGGTTTTAGACCTGGTTTAGATGTAGTTTAGACCTTTTAGACCCGTTTTAGACCTGGTTTAGACCTGTTTAGACCTGGTTTAGACCTGGTTTTAGACCTGGTTTAGACCTGGTTTAGACCTGGTTTAGACCTGGTTTTAGACCTGGTTTAGACCTGAGATGTTTTAGACCTGGTTTTAGACCTGGTTTTAGACCTGGTTTAGACCTGAACCTTTTAGAGACCTGGTTTTAGACCTGGTTTTAGACCTGGTTTAGTCCTGGTTTAGCTGTAGTTTAGACCTGGTTTTAACCTGGTTTTAGACCTGGTTTAGACCTGGTTTAGACCTGGTTTAGATGTAGTTTAGACCTGGTTTTAGACCTGGTTTAGACCTGGTTTAGACCTGGTTTACCTGGTTGGAATTACCGAATAAAAATAAAAAAAAAATAAAAAGGGATTTAGCCCAAAATGTTAAAACAGGAAAATCCCTCTGTGTAATCCATTTATTTCAAGCAAGTAACTGTAATCCAATTACCACTCACTGAAACAGTAACTGTAACTGAATACAGTTACTCATAATTTGTACTCTGATTACTCTGGTACATGTAATCTGTTACTCCCCAACACTGTTAAAACGTGACTAGAAACAGCCGCGGATAAATAAATAATAAATGCTTCTCACTGTAGTTTTCTTGGTGCTTTCCCAACAAATGTGATTTATTTTTGATGTATTTATTCATTTAAAACAAAGAGAGTGCACAAAAAACATTAAAATCAGAAAAAAAAGATGCTCTGTGCCAAATTTTGCTCCAATCTCGTTACCTCAGGCAGGTACAAAACACATTAAGAAATTATTTACATTAAATCAACTCGAACAACAACGTTTCATCTTAAAATAACCACAATCCAATTCATCATTAAACTTTTAAAACAATCAAAATTCATTCATTCTGATTTCCGTAAATACAAGATTTCAGATTCGTCCTTGTCGTCAAAATCCTCTAAATGTTCTTTTACTAAATTCATCTATATTTATCCTCAGAAATTTAATTCATCAACAACATGACCCTCAAGGAAAAATGTCAAAACATTTACATCTACACAATAAATCTACAGCAGAGTCCTGAACCAGGTCTGGTCCAACGGGTGCAAATAGTCACTGAAACGGGCAGGTTTATCGTTCTGGAATTTTGTTCATACTTGACGTACATCCAGTTTGTCCATCGCCCTGGAAACAAGAGACATTTCTTGTTTTTTCCTGGAACGATGGACCAGACTGAGAGAGACTTTAGTTTTTTTTATTACAGAAAACCATCAGTGGAAGAGATTGACTTGACGACTGCAGTCCTGGTTCAGTCCTGATTTAGTCTTGGTTTAAGTCCTGGTCCAGTCCTGGTCCAGTCCTGCTTCATTCCTGGTTTAGTCCTGGTTTAGTCCTAGTAGATCTGTTGGACTAATGGGTTGATCCTGGTTTATCAAGGGAAGAGGCGGGTTAACGGGTGAAATGTTAACGGGTCCGGGAGGGTGTTGATTTATCACCTCTTTGTTCGCCCGTGGCTGTTTTTGTAGCTTCGCAGATGTTTGGTGCTTCTGATCTGACAGAGCACCTCAGAGTATCACTGACACACACACGAGGAGCTCAGCAGCTTCAAAATCACAACGTCACGCCTCCACAAACTCTGGAAGAAGCAAATCGCAGCCAAAATCGGACAAATTCTCCTGTAGTGTGCGGAGGCCTTTACATGCATAGGCAATATGGGTGAAGTGTCTTGCCTAAGGACACAACAACAGCTTTTGACCTTTCTGTCCCACCGTGGCACCTCGTATTCCCAGCGGTCTTCCATCCAAGGACCAGCCAAGCTCCAGTCAAACGAAGCTCATCGCAGGCCTGAGGTCACAGGAGCGAATCCGTAGCCAAGTTTCATATTAGAAATTCTGACCGTGAGTGTCCTAGCAACCAGAGAACCAATCGGGAGGGAGGATGCTGCAGGTAACGCCTCGTCCCGCGCCGCTGGAGTCAATGAAGCTGTTTCGGGTTGAGCAGCGAGCAGGCACTTAATAACTCTGTCAATCAAATCTGTTGCAAACGCGAGCGACCTCAGGGAGAAAAAAAAAAAGCACCAGAAATGTCTTTTATTAAAGTTCATATCTTGATTTACGGACAAAATAGAGAAATAAAAACATCAGGATCTTGCAGAGCGTATTAAAACAAACATTAAAGATGAAAATAACGAGTCGTGAGCAGCAGGTAAAGAGAGAAAAACGGCACCATTGAAATTTAACTTTGAGCATTTTACCAGTTTTAATAACCTTAAATTATTTTTGAACAGTCTTAACTTTTATATACAAATGAATTCAGAATTTGTCAGAATCATAAAGAGCTACAACAAGAGGTGGAACTAGTGGAAACTGGAAAACTTTTGGTCAGTCTTTTTCTCTGCAAAAGAGACCAGACTGTAGAACTTCAGCTGATTAAAAACCTGAAACCATCCATCCATTTTCTTCCGCTTATCTGGGGTCGGGTCACGGGGGCAGCAGTCTAAGCAGGGACTCCCAGACTTCCTTCACCCCAGACACTTCCGCCAGCTCCTCCAGGGGGACCCCGAGGTGTTCCCAGGTCAGTCCCTCCAGTGTGTCCTGGGTCTTCCTCTGGGTCTCCTCCCGATGCGACATGAACACCTCCCGAGGAAGACGCCCAGGAAGCATCCGGAACAGACGCCCGAGTCAACTCAGCTGCTCCTCTTGACGTGGAGGAGCAGCGGCTCTACTCCGAGCTCCTCCCATGTGACCGAGCTCCTCACCCTATCTCTAAGGCTCCGTCCACACTAGTTCGTATTCGAGTCTTTTTCGTTGTGGACGCAGTGTTCGTTCACACTAATCTGACTGAAAACGGCTCCAGAGACGGAACGATCTGCTGCCACCAGCTCAGATCCGATCCGGCACTGTGTGGACACCTGAAAACACTGATACTCTGACATAGTTCTATGCGCCAAAACACTAAGAGGCGAGAATATCTGTCCATTCATATAAACGTGTGTCTGTGTGTACGACCTGCACACGTATAATCTCTGAAAAGTTTAACATGAACCATCTCCAACGTGATAGAAACACAGAACAGACTCACCATCAGCAGAACACCCCTCTGTCACAGAAAGAACACTCATATTCCACTGAGTCGTGTCCTTTAGTCCGACAGAAACTGAACCACATCAGCGCACAAGGAAAGAGCTGTTTTTTCAGTTTATGCAAATGAGTCATGTGGTTTTAAGTTTCATTTCTGTAAAACGTAAACAAATGTGCTCAAATCTGTGTGGATAGAGAAGACTTGCGGACACAGAAACGGGTCAGTCCTCTTTCTGAGCCGCAGTGCTCGTCTTAAAATCCAGTGTTACACTAAGAAACAACTGAACCTTGTTGTTGGTCCACGAAAAGACTGTTTTTACATTCGTCGTCTCCCTCAGCTCAAAATCAGCTGCTGCAACTTCAGACTTTTTAATCGCTCACATGACGTCGTGACACCAGCCGATCACGTGACGAGCGTTTCAGGCGGTTTTGCGTTACCGTGTGGACAAGGAAGTACACAGAAACGACGTGTCTGGACGCAGATCGTTTCCGATACGGTGATACGTGGGGTCTGAGGGAGACGCCCAGACACCCTGCGGAGGAAACTCAATTTGTATCGTCGATCTCGTCCTTTCGGTCTTTACCCCGAGCTCATGACCAGAGGTGAGGGGAGGATCTGAGACTGACGGAAAAATCGAGAGCTTTGCTTTTCGGCTCAGCTCCTCTTCACCGCAACAGTCCGATACAGCGACTGCATCACTGCCGACGTTGCTCCATCCTCCCCTCACTCGAGAACAAGACCCCGAGATACTTGATCCTCATCCCAGCGGCTTCACACTCGGCTGAAAACCGCCCCAGTGCACATTGCTGGAAAACCAAAACAAATTTAAATGTTTCCAACCAAAAATGCTCTCACAGAAAATGTAATAATGCTGTATATTTCTTATTTATATGTTACTAATGCGTTTTCTCTGTCTTTGTGTATGTAGTTCATATTTTTTCTACCGTCAGGTGTTGAAAACGAACACTCAAAGCGACTCGTCTGGTTTGTCTAAGCGATTGTGATGTCTTTAATAATAATCTTGAGCTTCATTTGACTGGAGCCGAACGCTGTGGGCGACGTCTCACTCACTTAGTCCAGTCCACTTTGTTTCTACTGCACATTTTATAAACATGACAAGTGCTGCGCAGACAAATGAACACGATAAAAGACTGTAAATCATGAATAGAAACAATGAAGAAAAAGTGTTAATAAAAAGCTAAAAATGATTAAAAAAACGAGATGTTAAAAGGTAGAGAGTAAAAGTTGGTTTTAGGGTCTGTTTACATGAGAACGTTTGAGGGTAAAAACGACAAATATATTTTATCAGAAGTGCATTTTTGGGGCTTAAAAACGCAAAAATCTGAAACCACCGTCCAGAGTGGAAAAGTTGAATATGACCGCCGTACTGTTTCCCTTTACACTGGCCAAGACGCAAAACTCTGGTCAGATGTGCTCAGGTCGACAACACATTAAAAAGCCAAAACAGAAATGACCGTTGGACTCTATTTTCCGACGGACCGATCAAGCGGCAAGTGAAGAAGAAGAACTACAACATGAAACGAATAATGATAAAACAATAAATGACTTTTACTTATGTTTCCAACTTCTCCGTTCCTTTACTTTTCACGAGTGCCACGGTCACTTCCGTTGTGGCTTTTTTTGGCGTGTTGTGGTGTTTTGTTAGTCTCCATGTCTGGAGATCTGGTCGTCGAGTCCCCCGCCTTCGACTGCCGTCCAGGTCTCTTTGCACTGGCCCCATATGGCTCCTCCCGCAGGTGGTGGGCCCACGGAAGGGAGGCCCCACGCCGCTCGTTCGGGCTGTGCCCCATGGGGGGAGGCCCGGCCACCAGACGCTCGCCTTCGAGCACCCACCCCAGGCCTGGCTCCAGGGTGGGGCCCCGGTGACACTGTTCCGGGCAACGAAACTGGCCTCTGTGTTGCACTCATCATAAGGGGCTTCTGAACCGTTCTTCGTCTGACCCGTCCCCCAGGACCTGTTTGCCTTCGGTGACCCGACCAGGGGCATGAAGCCCCCGACAACACAGCTCCCAGGATCATTTGGTCACTCAAACCCCTCCACCACGATAAGGTGACGGTTCAAGGAGGGGAGGTGTTCCGGGCATGTCCCACCAGGAGGAGACCCAGGACACACGCTGGAGGGACTATGTCTCTGGACTGACCTGGGAACACCTCGGGGTCCCCCTGGAGGAGCTGGAGGACATGTCTGGGGTGAAGGAAGTCTGGGAGTCCCTGCTTAGACTGCTGCCCCTGTGACCTCGCCCCGGATAAGAAAAGAAGAAAATGGATGGATGGATGGGTGGCTTTTTGTTGTGTTGTCACATTTGTATTTGTTGAAGCGCCTCTGGGCTTCAGTAGTAACTTCTAAACTGCATGGTGAATTAACATGAATGAAAACATTAAAAACACAGAGAATAATTCTCACAAATTCCCCCTTTTGATCACATTACACATAAGATCAAAATGTTCTGAAAATAACCCGCGACAGGTGAAATCTGTGAAGTCATCAGCTTTATATTTGGTGCAGGAAAATCGCACCAAAAAGAAAATCCAAATAGCGAAGGACGACTGTAATTTCATTGTGAGTCTGAGCCAGAGTGGATGGAGCCTGAACCCGCCCGTGCTCACTTCCTCTTCGCAGGTTGTTTCTGTCTTTTTATATACACGCTCTTTGTTAACTAGTCTAGAAAAATTAATAAAGTGAGCCGTTGTGACGCGGCGAGTGTTTGCGGTAATGAGCCCGAGAGCGCGACACGAGGAGAACGACGTGCCGCGGCTTCATTACATTAATTACATAAGGTATTAGACAACAGACAACTGAAGGTCCTAACAGCTCAATAAAAAGCCTATTAAAAGCGCGGCCATAAAACAATGTGTCAGCGTCATCATTCATTAGTGCGCAGAGAGGACCTTACAAACACGATTAAAAAGACTAACCTGCAGGAAGAGGATTAAGTGCGAGAGCGGCGCCTCGTTACGTTCGAGTGTCTTAATGAGTCGGGATTTGCATACGGGATTCGAACGGCGCTTAAAGACGTAAGGAGACGCCGAGAGAGAGAAGGGCCCCGCTGTGACAGGGGCCCCTGATCTGAGAGGAGGAGGAGGAGGAGGAGGAGGAGGTGGGGGCTCGGGTGTCACAGGCAGAGTGGAGGGTTAAATACAATCGAGAGCTTCTTCTTATTCTTCTTCTTCTCCTCCCGTTTCATCTTTCCTTTCCTCTTCATCTCTTTCTTCCCCTTCCTCTTCTTCCCCTTCTCCTCCTTCTCCAACTCCTTCTACTCCTCCCTTCCCTTCTTCTACTTCTCGTCCTTCTTCTCCCTCTTCTTCTTCTCCTCCTTCTTATTCTTCTCCTCCTTCTTATTCTTCTTCTCCTTCTCATCCTTCTTCTCCATCTCATTCTTCTCCTCCTCTTACTGCTTCTACTCCTCCCTCCTTCTCCTTGTTTGCCTTCTCCTCCCTCTCCTACTCCCCCCTCTTCTCCTTCTTCTTCTCCTTCTTGTCCTTCTACTCCTCCCTTCTTCTCCTCCTTCTTCTCCCTCTCTTCTTCTCCTCTTTCTCCTCCTTCTCGTACTCCTTTCTACTCCTCACTTCTTCTCCTTCTCCTTCTTCTCCTCTTTCTCCTTCTTCACCTTCTCCTCCCTCTCCTACTCCCCCCTCTTCTCCTTCTTCTTCTCTTCTTCTCTTCTCCTCCTTCTTCTCCTTCTTTTTCTCCTTCTACTCCTCCCTTCTTCTCCTTCTTCTCATTCTCGTCCTTCTTCGCCTTCTCCTCTTTCTCCTTCTCCTCCTTTCTCTTCTTATTCTTTCTCCTCTTCTCTCCTTCTCTCCTCCTTCTCGTACTCCTTCTACTCCTCACTTCTTTCTCCTCTCATTCTTCTCCTCTTTCTCCTTCTTCTTCTCCTTCTTGTCCTTTTACTCCTCCCTTCTTCTCCTTCTCATTCTGATCCTCTTTCTCCTTCTTCGCCTTCTCCTCCCTTTCCTACTTCCCCCTCTTCTCCTTCTTCTTCTCCTCCTTCTCCTCCTTTTTCCCTTCTGCTCCTTCTCCTTTTTCTTTTCCTTCTCCTTCTATCTCCTCCTTCTCTTTGTCCTCCTCCCTTTTCTCCTTCATCTCTGTCTTCTTCTTCTCCTTCTTCCCCTTCTTTCTTATTCTCCATCTCCTCCTCCTTCTCCACCTTGTTCGTCTCCTCCTCCTCCCTTCTTCTTCTCCTCCTCCTTCTTCATTATTTGAATTAACCGTAATTATTACACTTCACACTGCCATCACTCTGGGGGTGTTCTACATGTATCTCTACAGTCCACGGCCTGTACTGTATAAAAAAGTGTTCTGAGTGAGTGTCACATCGCCCACAGCGTTCAGCTCCAGTCAAATGAAGCTCATCGATCACGTAGAACAGTTTAACACGAACAGCAGTTACAGAAAAAGGCGACCATATTTCCAGCGTAAAGTGAATTGGAGCCAGAGCCGATGGAGCCTGAAGTGCGTCCATGCTCGCTTCCTGTTTGAAACGTCCCAGTTTGTACCAGTTGGGGGTTGAATCTTAAGGAAAACAATAAAAAATGTCAGTCTTTTCATTTTAAAGATGAAAGATTGTTATAGTAAACTATTACAAAACTGAATTATTCTGAATAGTTTTTTTTTTTTTTTTTGCAAAACGATTTGAATGAACTAAATATATAAAATACATTGTAAAATACATAATACTAAGAGAGTACAAGATCAAGATGTACACTGTAGTCTTGCTCCAGAGCGGACGGCGACTGGACACTGACTCTTCTTCCTCAACCTCATCCTCATCCTCAGAGCTCTGATTCCTCAGCCTCTCGCTCAAACAATGGATCCAGGTCATCATCATCCAAGATGTGACGGAGTCGCTCCGTCCGAGCGCGCGCTTACTTAATCACGCCCGAACAAGCCCGCGCCAACTACCCACCTGTTTTCATTCATTCCGCACCGTACCCGCTCTGTTGCTCACTCCTCGTCTATCCACTCCGGTCCCCGCTCCACATTTTCCATCCGCTCACCACCGCAGTACCTTGGGTGCACACAAGTCCGCTGCCAAATCCTTCACCTCCACAACTTCGTCTTCCATCTACCTTTCCTCATTATCCATCCCCTGTCCTCACGCCCCACTGGCAAACAGAGCACTGATCTGACACTTCCTTTTTCCGGTTTCGTGCGCGGGACCTTCGCATGTGACGTCACTGCGACGTCATCACCAAAAAACCACAGTTAATAATAAAATATTAATTTCTCATTTCCTATTGCTGCTACAGGCGCAGAGATATGGCCATTTAATTTACTGTATTTTTCTGGGTTTTTCCTTATTTTGTTGTTGTCAGTAATTTGGGTTTTAAGGGTGAAAACCCACATTTCTTGGTTAATTGGCTTGGGGGAGGAGTCATGGGGGATAAAAGAGCCTCTCCCCCTCAGTCAGTTCCAACCTGGACCTGGAAGAGGAAGGTAAGATAACAGAAATTTAAGCAGACTTTTGCTGGTGTGTGTGTATATTGTAAATACTTTTTCTTTATTGTTTCACTTTTTGTTGTATAGCACTCTTCAAACTTTCTTTATTTGGGAACATCAACACCTATTAAATACTCAAAAAACATCCTTCTGACTACACCATCCTTATTACAATAAGATAGAACCCCGTCACACAAGACAACTCAATATCTGAGTTTTCTCCCACAATTTGTAGTAATATTTTCTCTGCCTCTGACCTAGAACCAATTCCTTCAAATTGGAAAAAAATAAATAAATGACTCCAAATGTCCACTTCGGAGGACATTTGTTAAACACTCAAATTTCATTGTAAAATATTGCTACTTTACTTTAAAAATGGTTTTAATGTGTTCATTAGACATTCATAAAAATATAACAATGCAACTTTGATCCAAAATTTGCTTAATAAAAAAGGTATACCACTTACTGTTCTTTTTTCCATAAAATGTGGTTGTGTTGATGGCAGCCATTTTCCTTGAAAAGGAGGCAAGGCAAGTTTATTTGTACAGCACAATTTGTACACAAAGTAATTCAAAGTGCTTTACAGAATAAGAAATACATTAAAATCATAATAAAAACAAATCAAAACATAAATAATCATGAAGATTAAAATTAAAAAAGAGAGACATAAATTGGAGAGAAGAGTGCGGAATGAAAACCTTTCAGTTATTTGCACAGTTAAACAGAAATGTTTTGAGTCTGGATTTAAACAGCGTCACAGAAGAGTTTGTCTCACATGTTCAGACTGTTCCAGGTTTTAGCTGCATGAACCTGAAACTCTGACTCCTCGTGTTTAGTCGTGACTCTGGGCACCAGCAGGAGTTGGTCCCTGAGCTCCTCAGAGTGTGAGATGTTCATATGACACTAACATGTCACAGATGGACTTTGGTGCTCGGCCATGGAGACACTTGTACAAACAGAGCTGCTTTAAAGTCTCTGAGCCACAGGAGCCAGAGCAGAGACCTGAGACCAGGACTTATGTGCTCGTACTTCCTAGTTCGAGTCAGGACCCGAGCTGCAGCGTTCTGGATGTTCTGGATGTTCTGGATGTTCTGGATGTTCTGGATGTTCTGCAGCGTCTCACAGCTCGTTTGGAGAGACCAGTGAGCAGAACATTACAGTATCTAACCTACTGGAGACAAACACATGGATAAGTTTCTCCAAGTCTGATTTAGACAGTAAACCTTTGATTTTTGCTATGTTTTTTAGATGGTAAAAGGCTGCAGATGTTATTGATTTGATGTGGCTGTTAAAGTTCAAGTCTGAGTCCATTATTACCCCGAGATTTCTTGCCTGATTTGAAGGTTTTAGAGAGAGAGACTGGAGGTGATGCTGACACTGTCCCTTTGTTTCTGTGGACCAAACACTATGACTTCAGTCTTGTCAGAGTTTAGCTGGAGAAAGTTGTTTTGCATCCACACACTGATCTGTTGGATGCAGTGACCAAGTGACTCCACTGGTCCATAGTCTCCTGCTGCCAGAGAGACGTAGATCTGAGTGTCGTCTGCATAATTGTGGTACGACACGTTATTGCTGCTTATTAACTGGCCTAATGGCAGCATGTAGAGATTGAACAACGGGGGGCCCAGGATTGACCCCTGAGGCACCCCACAGGTCAGGGCCATGTCATCTGAGACACAGTTTCCAATTTCAACAAAATACTTCCTGTCTTCTAGATAGGACTTGAACCAAGGAGGAGGGTCTTTTCAAAGCTCCACCCTTATAAATTTGGTATCATTTGAAAGCTCTGAATGTCCTCTTTAAATCACAGAGGGAGTTGGTTAGGTAAAGCGCAGGGGGTTGGAAATATTTTAGTAAAGAAATGTCCACTAGAGAGGACAAAAATGAACTATGGGTAGTCAGGAGGATATAAACGTCTTTAATTGTGTTTGGTTCCCGTCGTGTGACTTGCCGGTGGCAGATGGAGCGGAAGTGTCTCTAAAACTCTTTTTGAAGATTTCGTGTGTTTGAAAGAAAGAGCCAAAACAAAAATCCACGTTGATCCTTCTCGATGTTTGTTTGGGATCAGCTTCGCAAACTTGTCGTATTAATCTCGCGGCTTAAATTCTTTTCTACTGACGACACTCGAGGATTTGGGACTGAAAAACGACTCCGCTTTCCGAAAAGACTTTATTTATTTTTTGTTAATTTCTCTGAACTTTGAGCCCGTATTTGTTTTTCACGTGGATAAACCCTGGAATTACAGAGACGTGAAGTAGAAACCAGGTCGAAGCATCTGAAATCTGACCGTCGCACAACAAATACCACCCGAGACTCTCACCAGACAGAGTTACAGGTCAGATCTGTGGAGAGGCGACCCGCTCACAGTCAGAATTTCAGTTTTTCGAGGTATTTTTGAGCTTTAAATCCACCTGTAATTGAATAAATGTAAAGTAGAACTGTTTAATGTCACACTGTTTTTGATGATTCTCTAATTTCTGCTTAATTTGCTGCTATAATATCTGTTGTAAATATAAATTATACTTTTACACCAACATTAAAAGATGCAGTTTGTGGAGAAAAGTCGAAAAATATGTTGAAAATGACACGAAGTAGAGCAGAAGTCGGAGTTCGGGAGCTACCAGTTACTGTCCACCCCCTTTAGTCCTGGTTAATCCTGATTCAGTCCTGGTTTAGTCCTGATTCAGTCCTGGTTTAGTCCTGGTTCAGTCCTGGTTCAGTCCTGGTTTAGTCCTGATTCAGTCCTGGTTTAGTCCTGATTCAGTCCTGGTTTAGTCCTGGTTCAGTCCTGGTTTAGTCCTGGTTTAGTCCTGGTTTAGTCCTGATTCAGTCCTGCTTTAGTCCTGGTTTAGTCCTGGTTTAGTCCTGCTTTAGTCCTGATTCAGTCCTGGTTTAGTCCTGGTTATCCTGATTCAGTCCTTTAGTCCTGTTTAGTCCTGATTCAGTCCTGGTTTAGTCCTGGTTCAGTCCTGGTTTAGTCCTGCTTTAGTCCTGGTTTAGTCCTGATTCAGTCCTGGTTTAGTCCTGGTTCAGTCCTGCTTTAGTCCTGCTTTAGTCCTGGTTTAGTCCTGATTCAGTCCTGGTTTAGTCCTGGTTCAGTCCTGCTTTAGTCCTGCTTTAGTCCTGGTTTAGTCCTGATTCAGTCCTGGTTTAGTCCTGGTTCAGTCCTGCTTTAGTCCTGCTTTAGTCCTGATTCAGTCCTGGTTTAGTCCTGATTCAGTCCTGGTTTAGTCCTGGTTTAGTCCTGATTCAGTCCTGGTTTAGTCCTGGTTTAGTCCTGGTTTAGTCCTGGTTTAGTCCTGATTCAGTCCTGGTTTAGTCCTGGTTTAGTCCTGATTCAGTCCTGTTTTAGTCCTGGTTTAGTCCTGGTTTAGTCCTGATTCAGTCCTGGTTTAGTCAGTCCTGGTTTAGTCCTGATTCAGTCCTGCTTTAGTCCTGCTTTAGTCCTGGTTTAGTCCTGGTTTAGTCCTGATTCAGTCCTGGTTTAGTCCTGGTTCAGTCCTGGTTTAGTCCTGATTCAGTCCTGGTTCAGTCCTGGTTCAGACTAGGACTCATATTTATTTCATACAATCCTTTCGTTTTATCGACATATTTAAAGTATTAATACATTTTTTAAATAAATATTTGTAGTGGCAAAACTCCGCCTGTGCTGGAGCAGGTTGAGTTTCACTTTAAATAAGATTTGGCAAGTTTAAATTTTACCAGGTCCCCAAATTTCAGTATCGCTGATCGGCAAAAAAGTGCGTTCGTATGTTTTCTAGATCCGACTAAGTGAGCTGTTCGTTTTGCTTTTCGATTTGCATTTTTTAGCGCAGTGTCCATCGAGGCAGTGTCCACTTTGTGCATCACGTTCATGTTTTTTATCAGAGCAAAGAAACATGTCATCAAAGTGGACGGAGCGAGGCTTTGATCAGAGCTGCGGCTTGAGACACCGAGTCCATTTCAGATCTAAAACAAGTCCTCAAAACCTCTTGGAAAGACCCGTGTACGGAAGAGAGTCCCACACTGACGACACCACACTGGGAGAATTCGGTCGAAAAATTTAAGCACAACCTGGTTTAGTCCTGACCCACCCGTGTGTAAAAAAAAAACAAAAACAAAAAAACATGCAAAACTGACACCAAAAAAATAAAAAATCTGCAAAACGGCGAGACCGCAAAAGGTGAACCGCGGGACAACTGAGGTTTTCACAAATGGAAATATGGTCACCCTAGTACATCACACTTCAAAATGTGTTATCGTGACAGTCCTCGTGAAGTGCACTGCTTAAGAACACAACACCAGTTCCCGACAGTCTCTCGTCCGAGTCCCAGTGCCCGGACCTGAGTCTGCTTATCCTCAGAGATGTGGCTTTGACAGCAGCAGCGGCCGCGCTCTGTAAAAATCAATGAGAGCTTGTTATGGCCGGGATCATTCAGGAGTCAGTCGGACGTGTGACTGTGTCTGTCCTTTAAAAGTGGAAAAGTAGGACACTGCACTTTTCCTGAGCGGCCGGAGCCTCCGACAGCCTCGTCTAATCCAGAGGGGCTTAAACTGGACCACAGAGCGTGAAAATCCTCCGTCCAACTCCGGACCGTCCAAACACAGACGCGCGGTTGTGTCACGTGTGGCTCAGATCTTCTATTAAAAACTCAGGGTGTTCCAAACAGCTTGACATCACTTCGCAGGACAAAACTTGTGGCAATTTTTGTTGAAATAACCTCAGATTTTCACAGAATGTATAAAATGTAAAAAAAAAAACCCTAAAATCTAGTCAAATTAAGAAAGTTTGATCATGATTAGAGTAAATTTCACTTGTAAAGTAAAATTGTCTACCATTGCAGTGAGACTTTTTGTACTTAAAATCTGAAAATACATCTTGCTGCACTTTAAACAAGGAAAACTAAAACTTTTTGCACTTAAAATAAGAAATTAAATTGAATGTTGCTTGAATTAAGAAAAACACAATTATTTCATTAGGAGATAATTTGACTTTTCAAGCTGAATCGACACAAATAAAGTCACATGTTCTTAATTTAAGTCATTTTAACTTAACTAGATATTGTTTCTTTTTTCCAGTGAAGAATTTATATTTCATGTTTTACTTTTGTTCTGTTTTCAGGTTGAGCCGTTCACTCCCAAAGAAAAGTAATTTTGTGTTTTGAAATCTGCTAAGTTCCATAATAAACTTGATGTTCAACACATAAACTGTTAAATTTCGTTGAGCTAGACTTAGTAGTTTTCAAGATAATTGCTTTTAAAATGTCAGTTTTTTTGAAACACCCTGTTTCAAAAAAACAGCCCATCGCCTTCACCTTTCACTATTTTTCAATTCCGTTGGGAAGAGAAACAGTTTGAACGGAGGTTTGAGTCACACACATCTGATTCACTTTTGCATTTATGGAGTTCACAAACAAATTTCTCGAGCCGTTTTCCGCTGTTAGGATCCAACAACCACAACAATTAACGATGTCCGAATACCAAAACTAAAATATGACAATATCAGAACCAGAAACAAAAGTGATATGGTTCAAAAGACTTGAAAAGATCCACT
Source organism: Boleophthalmus pectinirostris (assembly GCF_026225935.1). NCBI lineage: Eukaryota > Metazoa > Chordata > Actinopteri > Gobiiformes > Gobiidae > Boleophthalmus > Boleophthalmus pectinirostris. Next base: position 3,353,486 of record NW_026571515.1, on the reverse strand, counting down.
TTGTCAATAAAACAAACATGGAAGTTTGATGCTCACTTTTTCGGAAAATCCTTCCCAGTATGGATTGCGCCGTGACCGGAAGTCCGAGATTCTTGATGCGTGTATAGAAAATGAGGGAGCCTTGTTTTCTGTTGATGTTTATCTGGACCTCACTACGTCCACAGTTGATATTTTCATTCATTTTTTATTTTTTTTTGGTCATAATTACAAGGCTGCTGCATCTCTGTAATGGTATTTTAAAATTTCATTGACAATTTGAAACAACAAAAAAAAAATCCTCCATACAACCTTTAAGAGTCTGCGGTGTCCTTTAAAGCTACCTTGTGTCACTTTTCTGGTTTGGGCGTCCGCCACCTGCTTGTTTCTATGGATACGTCATTGCTCTGCCTGGAATGTTCCACGGTGCGACATTAAACAGCTCTACTTTACATTTATTCAATCACATTTTGGTTTTATTTAGACATTCTGACCTGGAACTTGGTCCGGTTTGGTCTCCCTGAAGACAGAAAGGTTTAATGCCACACCGTGAAACATTCCAGAAGAAACAACAACACCTCCACCAGAAAAGTTACACAGTGCGGCTTTGAAAAAAGAGGGCGGGGAGGGTGCGGGGGCAGGTGGAGTTCAGAGACGGAAGGTGTTAGAACAGAACGTCTCTGTCCCCGACGTGTCCGAACACTCTGGGCTCCGCTGAGTAAACACTGACCTCTTTAAAAGGCTGCACGGAGGATTTTTTTTTTTTTTTTAGTTTCAAATTGTCAATGAAAGTTCAAAATAGAGTTATAGAGACGCAGCAGCTTTGTGATTATGACGACCAAAAGAAAAATAATGAAAATCTATTAACTGTGGACGTGCTGGGGCCAGATAAACACTGTTCAGTTGTCAATCAAACCCTCTGCGTTTCTAGTGTAACTGAGTCGCCGTCGCGCTGGGATTACGTGGTTTACGTTCGCCTCTCACGCCGTTTACTCGACCAACGCGGCGGTTCTTAGCGGCTTTTTCCAACTGTAGTCTTTCAAAGTTTGTCGCGAAGGCCGACGAGAATCCACGACCAGTTCGCCGCAAAAGAAAGTCAGTTTTTGAGGTCACTGAAAGAAGAACGAAGGTGGTTCTTGGACATTCCTTCCAGCGATGGCGCGACTGAAGCAGACGAAGGCTCTAAACACTGAAATACTTCTGGACAGGAAACTTCAACGGCAACTCTGAACATGCAGCGGCTGTAAACAAGCACGATTTCGAGGGTAAGAAGGAGGCGGGAGGAAGCATTTCTACTTAGGAAGCTGTGGAGGAGAGGCAGGGTGTCGCACATCCGCAACATTTGAAAAAGGACAAACAGTCGTTGTATTACTTTGTCCTTGGAAAATCTTCTAAACAACCTTTAAAGTCCCTCATCACGGAGGGCGGAGGTGGGGGAGCGGGGAAGTGGTCGGGTGTGAAGTGCTTTCTGCTACGTCAAACGCGTCATAGTTGTAGCTGCCGCGTCATCGTTGTAGCAGCTTTAGTTTGTTGTCATATGGGAGGGTGGCAGAAATACACTGGAATTTGTTAAAAAAAAACGCTGAATCAATCTAAAAAACACTTCGGCCACAAATATAGGGCCCACACATCACTCTCAGGCTACGTTCAGACTGCAGGGCTTAATGCTCAATTTGGATTTTTTTGTGAAATCCAATGTTTTTTCGAGGTCGTTCACATTTCCATATAAATGTGACTTGTGTGTGACTCCAGTGTGAACATTAAACGGCCCAAAAGTGTCCCACATGTGACACTGGAGACACGACGACGTCAACCGCAGCGAGCGTCTCTGTGTTTACGGAAGTTGTCCAAACATGGACGCAGCATCGAGCACCTGGAGATTTTAAAGTTCCTCTCGTACCGGAGCCAGAACATGAACAACTGACTTGTTTTAAGGAGGAGATTGAGAAGGAGAAGGACGAGGTTTTTGGTCGTGGTGTTTTGTGGTTCAGAACGTTGAAAGGAACGTGTGGATGTGGAGACGGAGCCAAGACACAAGTGACACGGAGTTCATTAACAATTTTCGTACGACGAGAAGAACGTTTGTGTACATTTGTGTCTTGTTGATAACGTGTAGGTGGATGAATGAGCTTTGGCCGTTCAGACTGAAGTCATATGTCAAAAGATCAGATATGTATCAGTTTCAGGAGCACAGATCCAAGTGGCCTGGGTCACATTTGAAAAAATCAGATCTGTGTTCATCCATCCATTTTCTTCGTCTTATCTGGGGCCGGGTCGTGGGGGCATCAGTCTAAGCAGAGACTCCCAGACTTCCTTCACCCCAGACACTTCTTCCAGCTCTTCCGGGGAGATCCCGAAGCATTCCCAGGCCAGTCCAGAGACATAGTCCCTCCAGTGTGTCCTGGGTCTTCCTCGGGGCCTCCTCCCGGTGGGACATGCCCAGAACACCTCCCGAGGAAGACGCCCAGGAGGCATCAGAACAGATGCCCGAGCCTCAACTGGCTCCTCTTGACGTGGAGGAGCAGCGGCTCTACTCTGAGCTCCTCCTGTGTGACTGAGCTCCTCACTCTGTTTCTAAGGGAGCGCCCAGACACCCTGCGAAGGAAACTGATTTCGAGTGCTTTTATCCGCGATCTTGTCCTTTCAGTCATAACCCAGAGCTCATGACTATGGTCGAAAGGCGAAGCTCTCGATTTACTGGTCAATCTTTGTTCTTACTCTCACCTCTGGTCATGATCTGTGTGGTTCAGACGTCATTAAAAGATCAGATACAGGAACATAGGAGCCAAAAAATCGGATTTGGGTCACAGTCTGAACGTAGCTTTTGGAGGTAGAAAGCACTGAAAAGTTGATTTTGAGAGATGGGCCCTTTAAAATCATAAATATTAATAATGTTCAGTTCGATGAATAAATTAGCAGACGACGTTGGGGCACACGATGAGTGACGGATCCTCCACCACAAACGTTTCTCAGTGAATGTTTAAAATCAAAACCTCGCCTACAGCTCCTTTAACACGGACTCATTTCCCGAGTCGTCCCTCCCCCTCCCCCCTCGCCCTCTGACAGCTCAGATCTGCGTTCTCTGAGGCTGAAGAGACGTTTCCACTTCCTAATAATAACCCTGCGCTTAATCTCCAGGACGATGTGAAGCTCCTCGTCAGGCCGCGCTCGTGTGAAGATCCTCTCGCCGTCACATCACAGATCAAAGTGTCAGGAGGGGGCGGGGCTAAGGGCGCCCACGCCAAACAAAGGGCCCGAGATGAGGCGCACACATGTGAATGGGGCCACATTAAAGGGTCAGAGATGAGGCGCACACATGAATGGGGCCACATTAAAGGGTCAGAGATGAGGCGCACACATGTGAATGGGGCCACATTAAAGGGTCAGAGATGAGGCGCACACGTGTGAATGGGGCCACATTAAAGGGTCAGAGATGATTTGTGCATGTGTGAATGGGGCCTCTTTAAAGGGCCTCTGAAGCCCTCCATCTTTGAGTCGTCACAAGAGCTTCACCCGCGCGCAAAACACAAGGAGAATATTTTACAGCTGTTTCCATGGACGCAGGAGAGCGGCTCATGTACACACACACACACACACACGTGTGAACAGCTCCCACAGTGCAGTGCGCAGAGGGACGTGTGCAGAAGGAAGTGTGCATAGGGCTATGTGCAGAGAGCAGTGTGCAGTGTGCAGAGGGTTGTGTGCAGAGGGCAGTGTGCAAAGGGCATTGGGCAGTGTGAAGAGGACAGTGTGCAGAGGGCTGTGTGCAGAGGGCAGTGTGCAAAGGGCACTGGGCAGTGTGAAGAGGACAGTGTGCAGAGATTAAGAGGGCCGTGTGCAAAGGAGAGTGTACAGAGGGCTGTGTGCAGAGGGAAGTGTGCAAAAGGCCATGTGCTGAGGGCTGCCGTGTGCAGAAGGACACTGGGTGCAGAGGGTAGCAGTGTGCACGGGGTAGACTTGTGCAGAGGGCCGTGTGCAGAAAGCTGTGTGCAGAGGGCTGTGTGTAGAGGGCAGTGCGCAGAGGGCTGTGTGCAGAGGGCCCTGTGCAGAGGGTTGTGTTCAGAGGGCGGTGTGCAGAGAGCAGTGTGCAAAGGACATTGGCATTGTGCAGAGGGCCATGTGTGGAGGTCTGTGTGCAGAAGGTAAGAGGACAGTGTACATAGGATGATGTGCAGAGGGCAGTGTGCAGAGGGACATGTGCAGAAGGTAAGAAAGCAGTGTGCAGAGGGTTGTGTGCAGAGAGTTGTGCTCATAGAGCAGTGTGCAGAGGGTAAGAGTGCAGAAATTAACAGAGCAGTGTGAAAAAGTTAACAGAGAAGTGTGCAAAGGGCAGAGGGTAGTGTGCAGAGGGCTGCCGAACGTAACGGAACGCTACAATGTTTTTTTTTGTTTTTGTTTGGTTGTTTGTTTTTTGACAAATTACAACACACAAATAAAAAAAAAAAAAAAAAAAAAAAAAAAAAAAAATATATATATATATATATATATATATATATAATACTGTATATGAAAGGAAAAAATTAAGAATTCAATGACGTCTAGATGAAGAAAACTGTGAAAATTTCTCCGTTTTCCCAGATTTTGTCAGAGTTCTTTCGCCAACAGATCCTAAAAAAGTCGTCATCGTCATGTTTCCAAACGTCTTCAGGTTTCGTGTCCAAACCTTTTTGTCAAATCCTGATCCCGTCACATCTCTGAAGCTCAGCGGGACTGAGTCTGGTCAGAACTTGGACTGGAGAAAGCTTGAAAAAATCCGGTGCCAAATCCTGTTGTTGTTTCCTTTGGCAAGACACGTCTCCCACATCGCCCAGTATGAAAGCGGAGTGTGGACACTTTGAGTTTCTTTCCGTAAAACTGTTTCTGTACAAATAAACTTCTCTCTCCTTATGGTCGAAATGAAAAGGCCAAAGGTTTGCAGAGTTTTCGTTTTTGCAAAATAAACCCAAACATCTCGCATCATAAATCTGAAGTCTTCCATAAAACGTAGAGCGAAAACAAAACAGCGAGCGAGAAAATGTGTCCAAACTTTTGAGCGGTCGTGGAGGATTCGGGAGACGAGCCAGAATCAATTTTACCCACGAGCCAAAGTCCTTCAGATCAATACTGTGGTTTACAATGAACAAAATGTAAAGTACGTCTCAGATAAAGCCCCCGGCACACGGCACTGTACACATCTGTCTCTCTCTCTCTCCTCTGTCTCTTTCTCACCAGTGTTCATTCTCTCTCTCTCTCTTGCATCTCACTGTCCATGTTTGTTTCTTTTCTCTCTCTCTCTATTTCCAGTCTATTCTCTCTCTTGCTCTTGGATCCTATTGTAAATGGTCTCTCTCTCTCTCTCTCTCTCTCTGTTTCTGTCGTTCTCTGTCTCCTTCTCTGTTTTTCTCTCTTTTAATGTGTCCACAATCTCTCTCTCTCTCTTTCTCCTCTCTGTGCCCTCTGCAGTTGTCCTACAGTATACCTATAGTACATACTAAGTACACGCAGTACACACGCAGTACACACGCAGTACACACACAGTACACTGTACACACACAGTACACTGTACACACACAGTACACTGTACACACAGTACACAGTACACACAGTACACAGTACACTGTACACACAGTACACTGTACACACAGTACACTGTACACACACAGTACACTGTACACACACAGTACAGTACACACTGTACACACAGTACACTGTACACACACTGTACACACACAGTACACTGTACACACACAGTACACACTGTACACACACAGTACACACACACAGTACACACACAGTACACAGTACACACTGTACACACACACACACACAGTACACACACAGTACACTCAGTACACAGTACACAGTACACACAGTACACAGTACACAGTACACACAGTACACTGTACACACAGTACACACACAGTACACAGTACACTGTACACACACAGTACACACACACATTACACACACACAGTACACACACAGTACACAGTACACAGTACACAGTACACACACAGTACACACAGTACACACAGTACACACAGTACACAGGTCTGTTCAGAGTAATAGTACTACAGTTTCCTGTGACAGTGTAATTACTTTGGTCTTTTGTAATTACTCTGGGGCTGGAGTTGAATCCACAGGCGCAGAATTCTCAGGTGAATCTCACAACGTCACTGCAGACTTCACCTGGAGCCTGCAGGGGGCGCCGCTCTGTGTGTGTGGCTCTTTTACTGCGTTTAGAAAAGTCAAGTCAATTTCCATGTAAACTCGAAGGAGAATATTTTAATTCCGTAACTATTTAATCCAGAATAATTAATTTAGAATTAAAAAAACAAACAAACAAAAAACATTATGTAAACGTGGCCAATTGTCTCACCCCCACTGAGGCTGTGGAGTCATGTGACCTAAAGCACCTGACAGAATGTACAAGATTATGGATCAGTGTCCAACTTTTTTATAAACAAGTGTTAATTCAGTGTTTTTAAACTCATTTACTTCTTTTTGCTTTCACCAGACTTTCAGCAGAGGTTTTGGCCTTATTTAAAGACACACTCTGTAACTTTTGTAGTCAAGGCAATTCCATCAAAAATGTGCAGTGTGTTTTTACAGAAAGTGAGTCACCTCTCCGCAAATCCGCCGCGTAATCAGGCCCGAGGATGTCTGCCTGTCTCCATGGAGACGGAAACAAAGCCGCAGAATCTCCATAGAAACGAGGCTCCGCACCTTTAACCTGCTGAGGAGAACTTATGAAATGTAAAAATATAAAAAACTCTTCTACAGCACGACCGTGTTTCAGGAGCGAGGAGTTTTGTTCACACTCTCGTTTTCTCATGTTTCACAAATGTGTAACAGAACCTCACTGACCCCGACACACAAACACGACACATAGAGACAGAGAGTGTGTGTTTGAGGAGACTGAATAATGCATAGGCCCTTTACCCGCACGCACACACAAGGTTTACTCTCAGATCACACACACACACACACACACATATACACACACACACACATACACACACACACACTCACACACATACACACACACACACACACACTCACACATATACACACGCACACATGTACATAAACTCACACACGCACATTCACATGCACGCATACAAATGCATAGAAATACACACACATGCATATACATACACATAGGCACACTCACACATAAGCACACATACACACACACTCAGGCACACACACACAAACATACACACAAACTCACACACACACACACACTCATGCATGCGTACAGATGCACACACACACACAAGCACATACACACAGGCATATACACACATACACACAAGCACATACACACAGCACATACACACAAGCACATACACACACATACACACAAGCACATACACACATACACATACACACAAGCACATACACACACACAGGACATACACACACACACACAAGCACATACACACATACACACAGGCACATACACACAAGCACATACACACAAGCACATACACACATACACACAGGCACATACACACAAGCACATACACACAAGCACATACACACACACTACACACAAGCACATACACACAAGCACATACACACAGGCACATATACACACATACACACAAGCACATACACACATACACATACACACAAGCACATACACACATACACACACGGGCACATACACACAGAGTACATACACACAAGCACATACACACTTACGCACAAGCATCTACACACACACATATGCACACACACACTCACACACACACACAAGCACATACACACTCAAACATATGACACACACATACACACACACACATATGCACACACCCTCACACACACACACTCACACACACACATGTTTTGACAGTGAGGTGTGGATGGTGCTGTGTTGTTAGCAATGTTAGCGGTGTTAGCTGTATTAGCATGTTTTAGCGTGTCAGGTGTGTGAGTGTGTGTTAGTGTGTATCAGGTGTGTGTGTGTTAGTGTGTGTGTGTTAGTGTGTGTGTGTGTGTAGTGTGTGTTGTGAGTGTGTGTGTGTTAGTGTGTAGGTGTGTTAGTGTGTATCAGGTGTGTGTGTGTTAGTGTGTATCAGGTGTGTGAGTGTGTATCAGGTGTGTGAGTGTGTGTTAGTGTGTGTGTGTGTGTGTGTTAGTGTGTATCAGGTGTGTGTAGTGTGTGTTAGTGTGTATCAGGTGTGTGTGTGTGTGTTAGTGTGTATCAGGTGTGTGAGTGTGTGTTAGTGTGTGTTATCAGTATTAGCGTGCGTGTTGGCGTGTGTTAGCATGTGTCAGCCATATTAGCGGTGTTAGCGCGTGTTAGCGTTGCCGCGTTGGCCGTTTGTGGATCTGTTGTTCTCGTGTTGTTCTCGTTTTCTCGGTGCTCTTGGACGCCGCGCCTCGGGGCAGGCTTTAAACATAAGTTGCTGTGTGTAATTTATTTATGACCAAAGCTGAAATGCAATTGAGCTGAATAAATGAGAGCGCGAGATGTCGGCGAGGGAGCGGCGGGGGAGCGGCGGGGAGAGACGTGAGGTCGATGCAGGTCTTATGAATTCAGAGGCCCAAAAATGTTCTACAGATGCACCTTCTGATCTTATTTGGCATTAAACCTGTGTGTCGTATATTGATCTAAACATCTTCAAAAACATGCGGGCTCACCTCTCCAGAGATATGACCTGTAATTTGGCAATCCACTGTACAGAAAAAGTGACATAACAGACCATGTCTCATATAAAAGCCCAGAACCTCCAGAATTAAGTTTCCTGGTTAAGAGCCTTATCCATGGACTGCATTTATACATACACAGTCTATATATTTTGAGAGAATGAGGAGCACAAAACTCCTGGGGGGGCACATCAATGACGACCTTTCCTTTCCTGGACCACCGACACTGTGTCTCTGTGTGGGGCGGAAGCTGCACTGCTCAGGACAGCGCCTCCCGCCTCACCCGCAAAACCAACACAACTGTGAGTGGAGCAAGTCGCCCTGCGCATAATCAAGCCCACCCCGCCCTCCGAGAAGAGCTACGGGAGCCTCCGTTCCCGCAAAACCAGACTCACTAACAGCTTCATGCACCAGGCTGTTAGGATGCTGAACTCTTCCCCCCTCTATAACCACCAGGCGACCCGGAAGCACGAATCTGCGTCTCCCCAGTGAACAATTAGACCCCGTTTACACTGAAACAAATCACTGTATCACAGCGTATCACCGTATTGGAAACGTCCTGCGTCCAGACAGGTCATTTCTGTGTCCGTAATCCTTCCCTATCCACACAGCTTTGAGCATATTTGTTTACGTTTTACAGAAACTAAACTTAAAACCACATGACTCATTTGCATAAACTAAGCGCTAAAAAAAAACTGCTCTTTTTTGTGCGTTGATGTGGTTCAGTTTCGGTCAGACTAAAGGACACGACTCGGTGGAATATGAGTGTTCTCTCTGTGACAGAGGGGTGTTCTGCTGATGGTGAGTCTAGGGCTGGGTGATATGGATAAAAAAATATATCTCGATATATTTTGCTGTATCTCGATATACGATATATATCTCAATATATGTTCAAGAAAAAATAACCCCCTAAAACTGAAAACTGCAAAAACAAATCTGCCAAATTCCACAAGGTCTTTTTTTTTTATTGAAGTGTAAGAGGTCGACAGTTCATATAGGAACATTTAAGATGACAAAAAACCCTAATTACATAAATAATTTAACTGTAAAATAAAAGAAATAATACATATTTCCTTGTTTTCATTCATAAATAAAACAACTCAACACAAGCTCATCTTTGCATTAACTCTGTTATCCAGACCAGAACCAGAACCATGAGCTCCTTCAGCAGAAGAAGCTCAGGATGTTCCTTATTTCAATAGATCCATGTTATTATCCAGCAGTAAGGAGCTCTGAGGTTTAATCCCACAATCCACTGCAGATCAAACCCAACATTTCCAAACACTATTGTACAAGTGACACTGCAGCAGATTATTAATTAAAATCTTCTGCATAAATAAACTTTACAATATATAAAGCAGAACGACTCTAGAGCCACATCAGCCCGTTTGACATTATCATGTGTTTAATGCAGTTTTGCGCACGTGTGTTTTCATTTTACAGAAACGAAACTTAAGCTCATGGCTCATTTGCATAAACAGCACTTCTCCTGCAGCTCAACTCCTTTAGCTTCTTTTGGACTAAAAGACGCGACTCGATGGAACATGAGGATGTGCTGCTGATGGTTTTGTCTGTAAATGGTGGAAAATGGTGGTGCTTGAAGCTTTTCACTGGCACCAACTTTCAGCGTTCATGGCGACAGTGACGAGTGAATGAGACACGAGCGAAGAAAATCAGTGAGGCGGAGGCGACGAGAGAGAAGGTAAACAAGCGAAGCGGCGAAATCAAAATTGAATATAAGCATCATATCGATATATACGATATGTCAGAATTCATATTGAGTTTAAAAACTATCTCGATATATTTAAAATATCGATATATCGCCCACCCCTAGGTGAGTCTGTTCTGTGTTTCTGTCGTGTTGGAGATGGTTCATGTGAAACTTTTCAGAGATTATACGTGTGCAGGTCGTACACACAGACACACGTTTATATGAATGGATATTCTCGCCTCTTAGTGTTTTGGCGGTGAATGACTTGGCGGTGCACAGATCTACATCAGAGTATCAGTGTTTTCAGGCGTCCTCACGGTGCCGGATCAGATCTGTACGAACATGAATTCGTGGGAGCTGGACCATGCACCAGATCGTTCCGTCTCTGGAGCCGTTTTCCATCTGATTAATGTGAACGAACACTGCACCCACAACGACAACAACTCGAATACGAACTAGTGTGGACGCGGCTGTTAGGATGCTGAACTCTCCCCCCTCTATAACCACCAGGCGACCCGGAAGCACGAATCTGCGTCTTCCCCAAAGAACACTTAGATTTTTCGATTTATTATTATTATTTATTTAGATTGGGAGTGAGGAACATGATTTAAATTCTTCATATATTTCATATGAAAATTGACAATAAACATTGACTTTACATTGAAAAAGTTCTATTTAAGTTGTTTTGTGAAAGTTGCTGCTCCTACGTTAGAGCGACGGTGGTTCAGTTGGTTGAGCGTTTGTTCATTGATATGAAGGTTAACGGTGTGAATCTCGCTCTTGACGTTGTTATGACCCAAAAATGGTCCAGAACATATTTAGAAAGAGACACGGACCAGGTCTAAACCAGGTCTAAGCCAGGATTGAAGGTCGGGACAGGCCTGGAGGTGCACCCGTGTAGACTGTCGGGTGATCAGGACCAGGACCGGGACATGATCAAGACTGAGACCTGGACTGAGACCGGTTCAGACCTGGTTTAGATTTGGTTCAGTCCTGGTTTAGACCTCTTTTAGTCCTGTTTTAGACCTGGATTAGACCTGGTTTAGACCTGGCTTTAGACCTGGTTTAGACTTTGTTTAGACCTGGTTTCGTCCTGTTTTAGACCTGGTTTCGTCCTGTTTTAGACCTGGTTCAGTCCGGGTTTAGTCCTGGTTCAGTCCTTGTTTAGTCCTGGTTCAGTCCTGGTTTAGACCTGTTTTAGTCCTGTTTTAGTCCTGGTTTAGATCTGGTTTAGACCTGGCTTAGACCTGGTTTAGTCCTGGTTCAATCCTGGCTTAGACCTGGTTTAGACTTTGTTTAGACCTGGTTTCATCCTGTTTTAGACCTGGTTCAGTCCGGGTTCAGTCCTGGTTTAGACCTGTTTTAGTCCTGTTTTAGTCCTGGTTTAGATCTGGTTTAGACCTGGCTTAGACCTGGTTTAGTCCTGGTTCAATCCTGGCTTAGACCTGGTTTAGACTTTGTTTAGACCTGGTTTCATCCTGTTTTAGACCTGGTTCATTCCTGGTTTAGACCTGTTTTAGACTTGGTTTAGTCCTGGTTCAGTCTTGGCTTAGACCTGATTTAGACCTGGTTTAAATCTGGTTCAATCCTGGTTTAGTCCAAGTTCAGTCCAGCATCACTGTTTAAGTTGCTGTATAAGAAAGTGACCATTTACAATTTTTTCACCGTCTTTTCGTTGAGTTCGCACATGCTCAGTACGGCACCAGTTTTGAGAAATATTCCAGTGAAAAGATCCAGGTTTTTCATCACACGGACACTGACTGATCCAGGACACAGAAACCAGGAGACTCTGACACATGTAACTTTAATTTATTTGACTCAGATCAAATTTAGGTCAGGTTTAAGGCCTTTAAAATCTAAATGTTACGTACTGTTCCTTTAACTCGAGCAGCAGAGGCAGAGCGTGGGGATCAGATCTGTCCTCGTTTTAGATTACGCCGGTGATCAGGGAAGTGTGGAGCAGAGGAGGAGGAGGAGGAAGAGGAGAGGAGGAGGAGGAGGAAGAGGGAGGAGCCATGGAGCTGAGGAGAGCCCTTGTGTCTGAGAGAGAAGAAGTGGAAGAGAGGAGAGGAGGCATGGAGCGACGGAGAGGTCTTGAATCTGACAGAGGAGGATGGGAGGAGGAGAGGAGAGGAGCTCCGTGCTGCGCTCCGTCAGCGGGAGGCAGAGGAAAAAGGATAACGTCATCACTCACTTCTCCAGCCTGTGGTTAGAACCTCTCACTCTGCTCCTCTGGCTCCTCGGGCGTCACGGATCTGCTGGAGAAGAACGTCTATTTATAAAATCACAGTTCTGACCTGGAATTGTGATCATCTACAGTCGTCCCTTGCAGTTCACCTTTAACGGTCTTGCTGCTTTGTGGATTTTTTATTTTTCCTCCCCCTGCGTCCTGATTGGCTAAAGAACTGTAGACCATTGTCAATCAATCTCCTCCGTGCCGGGTCTCCTGCGCAGTACAGAATGTGTCCGGCTGCCAAATTTACACAAATGTTCGATCTCTAGCGGTGTGATTCTGGAGAAGTTTTCTCCCACAATGTTGACGAAACGTTCTGCACCGACAAAGTCTCCTGCGCTCACACCCAAAAGGCAGAGGAACATGTAAGCATCACTCAAAAAGTTGGACTTCTGGACACGCTGAAGGAAGGGAGAAGTAGAAGTAGGCTGCAGCAGAGTCCTGCACTGATGGGTACCCAAGGGCAAATAGTTGCTGAAACGGGCGGGTTTAAACGTTTTGGAATTTTACGGGCGGGTAGTGCCGGGTAGATGGGTAGACCTCTGTGCAGGAACACCGGTCCTGTCTTCTGCGGTCATTCCCCGAGCCTGTCCCGACAGTGAGTCCTGGTTCAGCTCTGGTTTATTCCTCGTTTAGTCCTTGTTTAGTCCTTGTTTAGTCCTCGTTTAATCCTCATTTAGTCCTCGTTTAGTCCTCATTTAGTCCTCGTTTAGTCCTCGTTTAGTCCTCATTTAGTCCTCGTTTAGTCCTCGTTTATTCCTCGTTTAGTCCTTCTTTAGTCCTCGTTTATTCCTCGTTTAGTCCTCCTTTAGTCCTCATTTAGTCCTCGTTTAGTCCTCGTTTATTCTTCGTTTAGTCCTTCTTTAGTCCTCGTTTATTCCTCGTTTAGTCCTTCTTTAGTCCTCATTTATTCCTCATTTAGTCCTCGTTTAGTCCTCGTTTATTCCTCGTTTATTCCTCATTTATTCCTTGTTTAGTCCTCGTTTAGTCCTCGTTTAATCCTCATTTAGTCCTCCTTTAGTCCTCATTTATTCTTCGTTTAGTCCTTGTTTAGTCCTTGTTTAGTCCTCGTTTAATCCTCATTTAGTCCTCGTTTCGTCCTCATTTAGTCCTCATTTATTCCTCATTTAGTCCTCGTTTAGTCCTTGTTTAGTCCTCATTTATTCCTTGTTTATTCCTCGTTTATTCCTCATTTATTCCTTGTTTAGTCCTCGTTTAGTCCTCGTTTAATCCTCGTTTAGTCCTCGTTTAGTCCTCGTTTAATCCTCGTTTAGTCCTCGTTTAGTCCTCGTTTAATCCTCGTTTAGTCCTCGTTTAGTCCTCGTTTATTCCTCGTTTAGTCCTGTTTTAGTCCTAGTTCAGCTCTGGTTTAGTCCTCCTCTTCAGTCCTAGAATCAGTCCTGAACACAGGTCAAAACTGTTGTAATTCAATTCAAATTTTATTGTACACAAATACAACACGTTGGTCCAGATGGATAATTTCACTCCAATATGGCGGCATCAACACCAGGTTTTGGTGACGTAAACGCAAAACCTCAATATACGTCACACCAGAGTATAAGTCGCAGGAAACACCCAAACCATGAAAAAAAAAGTGTAACTTATAGGTGAGTTTCAGCTGACGTCATTGTTATTAAAAGCCCGCGTTGCTGCTGGGAAATATTTTTCGTCGGTAACCTCACGTATTTATCCCCCATAATGGTAAATTCCTCAAGACACAACGGATTCCAGGCACTCCAAAACAGTAGAAAAAGTAAACACATCGCACGAGGAAAAATATAATTAAAAGGCCTTTATTTGAATGGCCAAAGCCAACATGTTTCGACCTCAACTTGTCTTCATCAGGGCTTAATGGTAAATTCCTGCTGCATTATCGGATGCACAAATAGAAGCACGGAAGAAGGAAAATGTCTTTTTCGTATCAGCCGCAGAGCAAACGTAGAAGATCCTAACAAACCGTGGACTCCAACAAGTTCAACAACACATCGAGACTCTTGGAGGTTTTCATCTTTTCTGCTGTGAATGGCCCAGGAGTTTCCACCAAGTCATTGTGGATATCGCCCAAAGTGAATATTTGTCCAGGTAGTTGGCGATTCTGACCAGAAATTTGGTTTGGTCCAGACTCTGTCGGGGTTGAAAAGGGTGAATTGTCGTCCGTCGATGTTTATGACCAATTTCTGGTCAAATGGTCTTGGGTCCTCTGCCTTTAGAGTGGATAAATAACCGGGATCAATACCCTTTACGTGTTTTCTCTCTCCGTCCGTCATGTTGAATTAGTGTTTCTTGCCGCCGACCAAAATAATTCCCAGCATGCAACGCGCGCTTTTGTCAACAATGAAACTCGCCTATAGCCCGAAAAATATTATGCCTTGTTTCGTTTTGGTGAGCCGAGTCTCGTCCCGTCTACCTGTAACTACAAAAATGATTTATTACTTAAAATTTAAATACTGTTATACTGTTTTTCATTATCAAAAATATATCTGGAGGTGTATTTTGTTTTCATTTTGCCTGGATTGTGGCGTCACGGAAAAAATAAAAATAAAACCTTGGACTTCTGACAGGTGATGGCGCTAAAAGACCTAAATATGTCTTTGGAAACGCAGATGTAGTTTCAGAAAATTGTTCAAAACTGCCTTCAAAACGTGGAAAAACATTGGAGAATTGTTTCCTTTCAAACTGCACTGGCCTTGTCTTTCTTATCACATACTTAATTATTCATCACAGTGAGTTTAGAAGTGCGTTTCACAGTTTTCACAAACCGCAGCGGAGTTTTGTTGTCGTTGTATGACAATGAAAAACACTTTATAATCAGACGCACACACCACACAGCGTCTCGTTCTGTCTGCGTGGAGACCAAACCAGACACAGTTACGGGTCAGATCTGTGGAGAGGCGACCCCGCTCACAGCCAGAATGTCTGGTTTTTTTTTGCGATTTTTGAGCGATAAAACCACCTGTAATTGAGCAAATGTAAAGTAGAGCTGTTTAATGTCACACTGCGGAACATTCCAGATGGATTAATGACGTCCAACCAAAAAGTTACACCTCACATGCATCAGGAAAGGAAAGTTGAAATTGTTTGACGCGGTGTGGGGTCGTCTTAAAAGTTTTGGAGGGAATCTTAATTTGAGGAATGGTGCTGAAGATGATTGAGATTATTCTGTAAACCTTTTGATTTTATTTATTTATTTATATTATATTTTTTTAATGTATGG
This sequence comes from Boleophthalmus pectinirostris, assembly GCF_026225935.1. NCBI lineage: Eukaryota > Metazoa > Chordata > Actinopteri > Gobiiformes > Gobiidae > Boleophthalmus > Boleophthalmus pectinirostris. The sequence goes on along the minus strand of NW_026571515.1, from coordinate 3,337,715 downwards.
GTTTGGTCAAGTGGTAACGGAGGGAAACAGGGTCAGATTTTTGACATTCAAATGTCTCTTATTCAGAAACTAGAGGAACTATTGAAATAAGTAAAGTATCAGAATGTAGGAAAGAGTTACACTCCAACAGGGTCAAGTTAAACCTGTGAGATTCTTTCAAGTTCAAGACAAAAAATTTTAAAAACTCATGTCGGTAACGGAGGGAATGAAATATGCAGCACTTTTTGGTCAATAAATCCAAACAGTGATAACTCTTGGTTCTCACTTACATATCCTTAACAAACTGGTTTGAATATTTGCTTCATATAGTTTTCTACCATATGGTACAAGATTAGGTTGAAAAACCTCTGACTTTTTGACTCATGAGATTTTTTATTAAGAAAGTTCATGGTAACGGAGGGAAAAGTAACGGAGGGAAAATTGTACAAACAAGTAGAAGGTGCAGGATTTTACATCATTTGTCAATTTTTTTCTTCCGAATACTTTAATATTACTTCAAAATGAAAGAAACTATTTCTATAAAATATGTCAGTCCTTCCAAGAACATTTTTATCATTTTAAATACTTTTTTTTTTTTTAAATCATGTCCCTTCATCAACAGTTCAAAGATGGAATAACACAAGATATGATGAAATACATCCATTTATTTACATGATTTTTGGGTCTTTGAAATTTGGGAAATAATGTTTGTTCCATGTTTCATACATGGTCTGTTTAAAACATATGGAACTTTAGAACCAAAAATGGTCCAGAAAAAAGGTCAACAGTTTGATAAACTAGAGTACATATGTATCTGTTCAATACATTTTTATATCAGATGAATTAACTTGAATTTTTGGCCTTGATTGTTTACTTCTGTGTGACTGGGCCCATGGCTGTAACTTAATTTTCTTACTATTAAGTTGATCTGTAATTTTAGTTATTTATTCTTTTTTGTCTTTTGTTTGTTTTTATGTACATGACTGATAGATTGTGTGGTTGTGCTTTTATAATGTACAAAACAAAAACAAAACATTATTACAAAAAAAGTTACACCTTTACGACAATCTTCCAGGGGAAAAAAATGCAAAGTCTTTCGAAATATTCTAGAAAATACATGTTAACTAAGTAACAAATCACCTGTTCTCGACAAGAGAAAAGCTACAACGCAAAATGAAGGTCGCGGGAGGATCCATTCATATCAGCGGGGGTGAAACAAAGACACGCAAAAAAGGAAATGCTGTTGGCCTATCCGGCTTTTATTGGCTTTGCCGGACACACGAATACGGCCACATCAAAACACACCACCACCCCGCGCTCGAGCGCCCCGATCCCCAAAACCCAAACACAAAACCCAAAGCCAAAACCCAATCCCAAAACCCCAAACACAAAACCCAAACTCCAGTGCAACAAAACAATAAAGAAACAGTCCGATAAATGTCCACCACCCTTCACCATAACAGTCCCGAGCAACTTTCCCCCAAAAGTTCCCAAAGTTTTTCCCCCCCGCTGCGCGGCAGCGTGACGTGAGTCAATGAAGCCTGCGGTTTTACTCACGCCACCCGCGCTCCGGTTTTGTCCCACAGTCCAGCAGCTCCCGTGGCGAGACGAGATCCAGCACGATTGGAAACGCAATAATCCCAAAAAATGCAGCGATATATTCCAAAATTGCGAGCTCACGAGGTCCTGACACTCCTGGCGTGTTTCCAAGTCGGCGTGTGACATCACACATGTGCGCGTTCCCGCGCGTGCGTCCTTCTCCCCTTAAATCCCTGTACGTCCGGGGAGGGCGCAACAACCAGTCAGATATGACCTAAAATAATGGCATTTACATACAAAAGGCCCAGACACTACAGAATAACATTAACAAATAAGCCTTTCACCCCAGCTGAATGAATAGATTAGTGGTGAAGACTTAAGTGGTCTTTACAACTAAGCCAAAGATCTGTGGTTTGGTGCCAGCGTTGTGTCCTTGGGCAAGACACTTCACCCATGTGCACAATAACGATGTGTGTGTGTGTGTGTGTGTGTGTGTGTGTGTGTGTGTGTGGGCGGTTTGGTCAGAGAGGAAAATCGTGATGGCGCAGATTGGCAGCCTGGTTTCTACCCCATCTGTGTCTCCAATTAGTAACCAAAATTATCTGAAAGTTTGCTGAAAAAATTAAGCAAAAAAAAACAAAAAAACAAAAAAAAACAGTTTTGGTGCTCAGAGCTTTTCGAATATTCAGCGTTGTTTAGTGGACGTTTTTTTCTGGAACAACTTTATTCTATACAGTGGAAAGTCCTGGACAAACCGTGTTTCAGTCGCCAAAACTTCATCAGTAAACGTCCACGACAGCTTCAGGAGCTCCAGACTCAACTGTCCGTCAAACATAATTCAGCAGATGGGAAAGCGCCCATGGAAATCCTGCCCACCTGTCGCGTTTGTGCCAAAACTGCAACCAAAAAATCAGGGAGCGCAAATGAGAAATGGAATCGTAACCAAAAAAAAAAAAAAAAAAACTGGCATCAAACAAAACTGAGAAGGAAGCAGAACAAAACCAAAATGTTTCCAAAGAGGCAAAGAGAGATATTTTACACGATTACAATAATTACAAATAATTTGACTGCATATTTATTTTATTTTACTTTTTAATTTGGTATTTTGATTTATATTTTCTCGATGTTTTAACTGTGTTTTTGAACAATTTGACTCAAAATTGATTCCATAGATTTCTAGCGGGAGAAGGAGGCGTTTCGACTTAAAGGTTGTGTGGAGGATTTTTTTTTTTTTTAGTTTCAAATTGTCAATGAAAGTTTAAAATTAAAAATTACAGAGACGCAGCAGCCTTGTTATTATGATGACCAAAAAAAAAAAAAAAAGAATGAAAATCTATCAACTGTGGACGTGTTGAGGCCAGATAAACATCAGCCAATAGAAAACGAGGCTCCCACATTTTCTATTGGCTGTTAGGTTGTCAATCAAACTCCATTCATTTTTAGTGTAACTGATTCGTCGGCGCGCGGGGATTACGTGGTTTATGCAGCGGTTCTTAGAGGCTTTTTTAAACTGTCGCTTCCTCGCAGTTCGCACAAAGTTTGTTGCGATGGCGGACGAGAATCCACGACCAGTTCTCCGCAAAAGAAAGTCGGTTTTTGAGGTCGCTGAAAGAAGAAGAGAAGAAGGGGAAAAGGAGCGAAGACAAACTGAGGTGATTCTTGGAGATCCCTTCCAGCGATGGCGCGAATGAAGCAGACGAAGGGGCTAAAAACTGACACGTCGGTTGTTAAATTATTTCTAGACAGGAAACTTCAACAGTAATTCTGAACACGCACTGGATGTAAACAAACGTGACTTCTTGAGTAAAGAGGCGGGAGGAGGAGATGTTTCTACTGAGGCTGTGGAGGAGGAAGGTGGTGTCACACATGCACAACATTTGAAAAAGGAGTCGCTGTATTTCACTTCCCTTAAAAATCCTCTATACAAACTTTAAAGCAGAACTAAGTAACATTTTTACCTTAATGTCGTTGGAAGATCCTCTGATGGTCATGTGTGACATTTCGGGTGTTTGATGGGTGCACTGGCGCCCCCAGGTGTCTCTGGGCGGAAAAAACAGACATGCAGCTGGGTTGCACTGACCCGGTGTCCAGGGCTCTGTTCTCGTTCTCGCGAGAGTCAAATCACTTTACAGCACTTCAACAAACACACAGGCAGTGTTGGGGAGTAACAGATTACATGTACCAGAGTTACGTAATCAGAGTACAAATTATGAGTAACTGTATTCAGTTACAGTTACTGTTTCAGTGAGTGGTAATTGGATTACAGTTACTTGGTTGAAATAAATGGATTACACAGAGGGATTGTCACACTTTTTTTTTTTTTTTTTTTTTTGGTAATTCCATTCATTGTCGGACACTAAACCAGGTCTAAAACCAAGTCTAAAATAGGTCTAAACCAGGTCCAAACCAGGTCCAAACCAGGTCTAAAACCAGGTAAACCAAGTAAACCAGGACTAAACTAGTCTAAACCAGGTCTAAAACCAAGTCTAAAATAGGTCTAAACCAGGTCTAAACCAGGTTTAAACCCAAGTCCAAACCAGGTCCAAACCAGGTCTAAACCAGGACTAAACCAAGACTAAACCAGGACTAAAACTAGTCTAAACCAGGTCTAAAACCAAGTCTAAAATAGGTCTAAACCAGGTCCAAACCAGGTCTAAAACCAGGACTAAACCAAGACTAAACCAGGACTAAAACTAGGTCTAAACTATGTCTCAAACAGGATTTAACAGGACTAAATCCTGCTGTTCGGACCGTTTCTCCTCGTTTTCTATTAATAATATTTTTAATTTGGTTCAGTAAAGTCTGGGCTTTTTATTTTCTTTCATCAGACAAAACTTCTTATGTGAAGTTTTCCTCATCTTTGTTTCTCTACAGCAAATCAAGTAATCCAAAGTATTCAGATTACATTACTCACTTTAAGTAATTTAATGGATTACGTGACAAACTACATTCTGGGGTGTGTAATCTGTAATCTGTAGGGGATTACATTTTAAAAGTAAACTTCCCAACACGTCTCACAGGTGACAGAGCGGCGACACTCCTCGTACTGACGCTGTTCACACTTCACTGCAAGAATAAATATCTAGTGTTTATTTGTGAGGTGTCAGTCATGGCACAACCAGCTCAGAGACACGAGCTTGTGTAAATCCTTTAGTCCAGGGGAGTCCAAACATTTTTCATCAAGGGCCACATTTTTAAACACAGATGAAGCCGAGGGCCACAGACTGATGCTCAGTACAGTGAATACTTGAAATATTTGCATGATTAACACGTTAGAATGATCCATCAGTCTTTATTTGCGCTAAAATCCTTAAAACGACACACTTAATATTAAATATTAACTCTATCAAGGTAAATTTCTAAAAACTTTAAGTAAAAAGTAAAATTTTAATTGATGCAAGTTAATTTGGGTCAATTCACCTGGAAGTCTGAGGGCTGCATTTGGCCCATATGTTGGACATGTCTGGTTTAGTTTGATGTTTCATCTGGATGTTGTAATAATGTTCTGTGTTTTAGCAGCTGGACTTGTTCTTTGTTGTCAGTTTTGTCAGTCCCTCTATAAAAGGAGCAACAAACAACTTTAGCCCAGATGTAAAATCAGCCCAAACTTTTAGTAACGCATTTGTGTCGGATCAGCCCATTTGGAATTTCAAGGGAAATTTAGAATGATATTAATTATTTAAAGAGTAAAATAACATGACCCACCTGAGATATTTTGTTGAGGAGAGTGTTCAGCGGCTTTCGGGAAGAAACTGTGAGGCTGAGCTGAGCGCTGGAGGACGAGGACAGGATTTACGACAGTGCATTTTTACAAGAAAGAATATCACAGGTTTAAATTTACCCTGTTCCTACATTCTGATACTTGACTTATTTCAATAGTCCCTCTAGTCCAGGGGTGTCAGATTCATTTTGGTCCGGGGGCCGTATCCAACCTACTTTGATCCAAAGTGTCCGGATCAGAAAACTCATGTCATATAAACCCCAAAAATAACAACAAGTTCAAATATTTGTGCAGAGAAACACAAATCTATTACAGAAATCTTTTTTAAATTGATGAACTCTTTCTTTTACAAAATATTATAATATTATGAAGAAAAAAAAAGCAATTTCAACTTGTATGCAAATAGGAATAAGTAATTTTTTCTTGGAAAATCCGGCTCCACTTTTCGAGGAGAGGATTTACGACAGTGCATTTTCACAAGCGACCTGTGGGGGGAGCACTACCGCCAAAGTGACTTAGTTCGTGTTTAAGGATCTGTGTGAGGTTTCACGCATGCGGCGTTTGAAAAAGGCCAAACAGTTGCTGAATTTCTCTTTCCTCGGAAACTCCTCTGTTCGACCTTTAACACCGGCAGAAGTAAAAACGCCGAGTCTGAGGAGGGAATGAAAAATGACTGCAGCACTTTGAGACGCTCGTACAGAGGAATTTAAATGTTAAGAAATTATACAAACAGTTTATCTCTCGGCGCTCGCCAAGGGCAGGGCGCGCGTTGTGAGTCCGGCCCCGTTCGTGAGCGCGTTCAGGGGGGTGGAGCTGTAGCAGTTGGGGCCCCGCTCTGGTGCTCTGGTGCTCTGGTGCTTTGGTGCTTTGGTGCTTTGGTGCTCTGTTGCTCTGCTGCTCTGTTGCTCCGGCTCTGGCCCTGCCTCAGCTGCTGTCCGTCAGATGGGCTCCTGACCTTCACGCGCTCGCTCCGGGCGCAGGAGGCTAATGAACCCTTCGCCAACTGCAGGGAACCATGGAGACGGCGCGGGCCCGGAGGCGGCGCGCGGAGGGGAGATGTTTTTCCGAGGCAAATTGAAACAAAAATCACAATTAGTTAATGCGGGGTTTGGGCTGAATTGGCAGTGGCGTCCCGCTGGGGGCTCTGCTGCAGCTGTTACCATGGCGACGCCTTAACGGAGTTTTAAAGATGCACTGTGAAACATTTCTAGTGGAGCGTCTGTCATTGTGTCTAGAATGTTCCACAGTAGAGGTTAAGGCAAGTTTATCTGTCTTAATCTGCACTGGGCCCAGTCAAGCAGAAGTAACATGTTAACATGAATTTTCTAGAATATTTTGAAAGACTTTGTGCATTTTTTTTCCCCTGGACGATCATCGTAAAGGTGTAACTTTTTTTGTAACAATGTTTTTGTTTCGTTTTGTACATTATAAAAGCACAACCACATAATCTCAAGTCAGTCATGTACATAAAAACAAACAAAAACAAACAAAAACAAACAAAACAAAAATTACAGATCAACTTAATAGTAAGAAAATTAAGTTACAGCCATGTGCCCGGTCAAGCAGAAGTAAACAACAAGGCCAAAAATTCAAGTTAATTCATCTGATATAAAAATGTATTGAACAGATACATATGTACTCTAGTTTATGAAACTGTTGACCTTTTTTCTGTTCCATTTTTGGTTCTAAAGTTCCATATGTTTTAAACAGACCATGAATGAAACATGGAACAAAAATTATTTCCCAAATTTCAAAGACCTGAAAATCATGTAAATAAATGGATGTATTTCATCATATCTTGTGTTATTCCATCTTTGAACTGTTGATGAAGGTACATGATTTAAAAAAAAAAATTAAAATGTTCTTGGAAGGACTGACATATTTTATAGAAATAGTTTCTTTCATTTTGAAGTAATATTAAAGTTTTCAGAAGAAAAAGTTGACAAATGATGTAAAATTCTGCACCTTCTACTTGTTTGTACAATTTTCCCTCCGTTACTTTTCCCTCCGTTACCATGACTTTTCTTAATAAAAAATCTCATGAGTCAAAAAGTAAGAGATTTTTCAACCTAATCTTGTACCATATGGTAGAAAACTATATGAAGCAAATATTCAAACCAGTTTGTTAAGGATATGTAAGTGAGAACCAAGAGTTATCACTGTTTGGATTTATTGACCAAAAAGTGCTGCATATTTCATTCCCTCCGTTACCGACATGAGTTTTTACATTTTTTGTCTTGAACTTGAAAGAATCTCACAGGTTTAACTTGACCCTGTTGGAGTGTAACTCTTTCCTACATTCTGATACTTTACTTATTTCAATAGTTCCTCTAGTTCAGGAGGGTCAAACTCATTTTGGTCTTGGGGCCGGATCAGAAAACTCATGTCATATAAACCCCAAAATAACAATAAGTTCAAAATATTTGTGCAGAGAAACACAAATCTATTACAGAAATCTTTTTTAATTGATGAACTCTTTCTTTTACAAAATAGTATAATATTATGAAGAAAAAAAAAAAGCAATTTCAACACAATGTTTTAACATGAACTTGTCTGTAAACAGGAATAAGTCCATTTTTGTTGTAAAATCCTGCACTCGGCTCCACTTTTCTCATGTTGGACATTTTTCTGATGAGGGTGTCACGGTCAACAGTCAAAACGATCGTCCTTTAAGAGCGTTTGGAAAGAGACAAGTCTTCATTTGTGCTGCTCTGGTGGGAGGGGCCACGTACAGAGACGCTGGAGACGCTGCTGTGATAAACACCACAGAAAATTAACAAGATTTTAATAGAAAATATCATTAAAATATTTCAGTAGAAAATCAGCCGAGGGCCAGATTAAAGGTCTTGGAGGGCCGAATCTGGCCCCTGGGCCGTATGTTTGACACCCGTGCTCTAGTTTTTGAATAAGAGCTATTTGAATGTAAAAAATTTGCTCCTGTTTCCCTCCGTTACCACTTGACCGGACCCACTGTGGAACATTCTAGACAAAGCAGTAACATTTCCACGGCAACAAGATTAAACCTGTCACGAGGGAGTCACAGTTACAGGTCAGATCTGTGGAGAGGCGCCTCGTCCACAGAAGGAATGACTGTGTTTTTGAGGTATAAAGAGTCATTTTTCAGTCAGTTTAAAGTCGTACCACGGAAGATTTCAGGCGAAGCGATAACATCTCCATGGAAACAAGCAGGTGGACCTTTAAGACGAGTCTGAAAACTCACAATGATGAAAATGCGTAAATAGTCCAGTTTACGTTGGGACGAAACACGACAAAACATCTCACAAACTCACTCCTTCTGGTCGGACTGTGCAAAAACAACGCTCAGATTAAAGATGCATTGTGTAACTTTTCTGGCGGAGGCTTCCGTCAAATGCTTTTCCTTGTGGAGATGTTGTTACTTTGTCTGGAATGTTTCACAGTATGGCATTAAACGTTTCTATTACGAATACCTTGAAAAACAGGCGTCCTGACAGTGAGCGCCGCTGCCTCTCCACAGATCTGACCTGTAACTCTGCCCTGGTTGTGTCACCTGTTTGTTGTCACGGAGACAGATAGAAGATGATGACAGACTGTGAAACCCTTTTGGCCCGAGCAGTGAAGTATCCATGGAGACAAAAAGGTGAAATGACAGAATCCACGTTTCATTTGCACCAGTTTTCTTCATTATTTTTCTCTAAAACCAAAACGAAAAAAAAACAAATCATGATTCGTTTTTTTTTTTTTTTTCAGTTTTCGATTTTGTGTTTAAATGAAAAAATGGAAAATACGGATAAGGGACTGAACCAGGACCGATCCAGGTCCGGGACCAGACCGGGACAAGACCGGCACTGAGACCGGAACTGAGACCGAGACCAGGCCGAGACTGAGACCGAGACCAGACCAGGACTGAGATCAGGACTGAGACCGAGACCAGGCCAGGACCAGACCAGGACTGAGATCAGGACTGAGATCAGGACTGAGACTGAGACCAGACCAGGACCAGGCCAGGACCAGACCAGGACTGAGATCAGGACTGAGACCGGGACCAGACCGAGACTGACACCGAGACCAGATCGGAACCAGAGTGGGACTGAGACCGAGACCAGGCCGAGACTGAGATCAGGACAGAGACCGGGACCAGACTGAGACTGAGACCGAGACCAGACCGAGACCAGACCGGGACCAGACCGGGACTGAGACCGAGACCAGACCGAGACTGAGACCGAGACCAGACTGGGACCAGACCGAGACTGAGACCAGACCAAGACTGAGACCGAGACCAGACTGGGACCAGACCGGGACTGAGACCGAGACCAGACCGAGACTGAGACCGAGACCAGACCGGGACCAGGCCGAGGCTGAGACGGAGACCAGGCCGGGACCAGACCAGGACTGAGATCAGGACTGAGACCGGGACCAGACTGAGACTGAGACCGAGACCAGATCAGGACCAGAGTTGGACTGAGACCGAGACCAGACTGGGACCAGACCGAGACTGAGACTGAGACCAGACCAAGACTGAGACCGAGACCAGACCGGAACCAGACCGGGACTGAGACCGAGACCAGACCGGGACCAGACCGGGACCAGACCGGGACTGAGACTGAGACCAGGCTGGGACCAGACTGGAGCTCAAAGCTGAGGCTCGGACCGTGTGGAGGCTTGCAGTCAAAGCTCGGAGTCCCGCTCTGGTCCCGGTTTGGTCCCGGACCTGGATCAGTCCTGGTTCAGTCCGTACGCGGTGCAAACGTCCGGCATCGCAGTCACAGGACGTCACGTAAACAGGAAACGTCCGTTATCCATTTTTTCCATTTTTCATTTAAACACTTTTTCAAAAATTCTTCAAAAAACCAAATCATTATCTGTTTTTTCATTTGGTTTTGGAGACAAATAATGAAGAAAACTGTTGTTTTTTCGTTCTATTTTTTTTTTTGTTTTATATTGAAAAACGAATGAACGAACGACACACGGATTAATATCAAACCTGGATTCGCTAAATCTCTACTGAACTGAAACTAAAACGTAGCTCAGTTGAAAACTCCCACTTTGTGACATCACAAGGTGGAACTGAGTGTTTTAAGCTTTGGAGACATTGACAGACTAATAATAAAGATTTACTCAAACATGTGAATGAAACGAAACACAACTCCAGCTCTGTTTTTGACGAAGAACCAGCACTAAAACACGACTCAAAGCTCACGATTTTGAGTTTTAAAAAGCAAATTCCGCCACAAATTTCTGACGTTTTTCCAGCTCCGTTTAAGTTTAAGCTTTTGCAGTTTCAAAACGCACTGAATATCCGTTTTACACAGCTCCAATTTAATCACACGTTTTAGTCAGAAAGTGAAGAAGAGGCTGTATTTTCCTCTCCTCTTTGGCAGCTACAGGATCCAGGCTTTGTTGGATTGAAGTGGGTTGAGAAGGAGGAAGAAGAAGAGAAGAGAAGAGGAGGAGGAAGGGGGGGATGGGTTGAGTTTTTAATTTATTTATTTATTTTTCCCCTCCATATTGTCGAGGCTTAACTCCGCGGCCGACGATGATGATGTCGACAGAATGATGAAGCATGTGTTGGAGAAACGGGACCGGGATCCGCGGAAAAGCGATCGGCTGTGCACTTGGTCCTGCCATCTGCGCGCGACTCTAAACTTCCATTAGCGATGTTGTCGCCGCCGCCGCTCGCTAAATATGGAGCATTGGCTTTATGGACAGTGTTGGGAAGGTTACTTTTAAAATGTAATCCCCTACAGATTACAGATTACACACCCCAAAATGTAGTTTGTAACAGAATCCATTAAATTACTTAAAGTGAGTAACGTAATCTGATTACTTTGGATTACTTGATATTGTCATGTTTTTTTTAAACGACATGAATGTAGCAACCACATCCTGAAAATTCTTGTTTGTTGTCTTCAAATTGTCTGAGCCCAAGTCTCCATGAATAAACAACTGTTTACTGTAGAAACAAAGACCACGAGATCTGAACATAAGAGGTTTTGTCTGTTAAAAGACAGAAACAAGATCAGACTTTCATGAACCATATTAAAAAATATTATTGATAGAGAAATTATATGAGATCACCTTAAATTATGTCAACCTACTGTTAGGTGTCATGTTGTTTAGTCCTGGTTTAGTCCTGGTTTAGTCCTGATTTTTAGACCTGGTTTACTCTTGATTTTAGACCTGGTTTAGACCAGGTCTAGACCAGGTCTTTAGTTCTGGTTTAGTCGTGGTTTAGTCCTAGTTTAAACCTGGTTTAGTCCTGGTTTAGTCCTGGTTTTAGTCCTGGTGTTATTTCTGGTTTAGTCCTGGTGTTAGTTCTGGTTTAGTCCTGGTTTTAGTCCTGTTTAGTCCTGGTTTAGTCCTGGGTTAGTTCTGGTTTAGTCCTGGTTTTAGTCCTGGTTTAGTCCTGGGTTAGTCCTGGTTTTAGTCCTGGTGTTAGTTCTGGTTTAGAGGTTCACAGGAGGAAGCGCGGTTTACGTGAGAAAACACAGTCCACATGCGGCGCACGAGACGTCGGTGTCGGCACGCAGTAACTACGGAAGGAGACGTGGTCCACGGGTTCTCAGGTTGATGACGATGATGAAGGTGTTTGTGTGTGTTTGTGTGTGTGTGTGTGTGTGTGTTTGTGTTTGTGTGTGTGTTGTGTGTGTGTGTTGTGTGTGTGTTTGTGTGTGTGTGTGTGTGTGTGTGTGTGTTGTGTGTGTGTGTGTGTGTGTGTGTGTGTGTGTGTGTGTGTGTGTGTGTTGTGTGTTGTGTGTGTGTGTGTGTGTTGTGTGTGTGTGTGTGTGTGTGTTTGTGTGTTTGTGTGTGTGTGTGTTTGTGTGTGTTGTGTGTGTGTGTGTTTGTGTGTGTGTTGTGTGTGTGTTGTGTGTGTGTGTGTTTGTGTGTGTGTGTGTTTGTGTGTGTGTGTGTGTGTGTGTGTGTGTGTGTATATGACAGTAGTGCAGACATCATGAGTCTATGCAGGTTGTTTTCACCAGTGCCAGTAGCTCCTGTTTCACATTTAAGTTTAAAAGGCGATTTTATATTTGTTTTAGTTTTTTTATATATATTTATATATTTATCTCACATCGGGAGAAGAATTTCCAAGACACAAATGCGTTTTTACCAATGCACTGCTGCTTCCACTGTGTGACTGACACCGCCAACTTTAACATGACGTTTCCATCGCTCTTACTGTCACGTTCTGTTTGAGTTTCCGGCAATGAGTGAAATTACCGAAAAAAATAAATAAATAAATGGGATGTAGCACAAAATGTGAAAACAGGAAAATACCGCCTTGTAATCCACTTATTTCAGCAAAGTAACTGTAATCCAATTACCACTCATTGAAACAGTAACTGTAACTGAATACACTTACTCATAATTTGTACTCTGATTACTTAACTCCGATACATGTAATCTGTTACTCCCCAACACTGTTTATGAATTTGTCTAACAGAAATCACTCGCGTCGCGGTCGGATTCGGAGGGACGGGAATCAAAACGGCACGTGACGTTTCAGAGACTTCAAAACCTCCTCTTCGTGGAAATTGGATGTTTTATAAATTTTTTTTTACTGATTCGTGTGTAAAACGGAGGCAAACAAAACTAAATATGCTGATTTATCCTCAGAAAAAGATTTAAAAGTGTTTAGAAACTGTTATTTCTTCTTGTCGTCTGCACTGAAACGGAGCAAAGGATCATGGTCCATGTAGTTCCCTCTGTTTTCTTTAGCCATAACTCTTCATTTATTAACCAGTGTTGGGGAGTAACAGATTACATGTATCGGAGTTAAGTAATCAGAGTACAAATGATGAGTAACTGTATTCAGTTACAGTTACTGTTTCAGTGAGTGGTAATTGGATTACAGTTACTTTGTTGAAATAAATGGATTAAACAGAGGGATTTTACTGTTTTCACATTTTGGGCTAAACCAGGACTAAACCAGGACTAAACCAGGACTAAACCAGGTCTAAACCAGATCTAAACCAGGACTAAACCAGGTCTAAACCAGGTCTAAACCAGGTCTAAACCAGGACTAAAACCAGGACTAAAACCAGGACTAAACCAGGACTAAACCAGGTCTAAAACAGGAGTAAACCAGGTCTAAACCAGGACTAAACCAGGACTAAACCAGGTCTAAACCAGGACTAAACCAGGTCTAAACCAGGACTAAACCAGGTTTAAACCAGATCTAAACCAGGTCTAAACAAGGACTAAAACCAAGACTAAATCAGGACTAAAACCAAGACTAAACCAGGACTAAATCAGGTCTAAAACAGGTCTAAACCAGGACTAAACCAGGACCAAACCAGGACTAAACCAGGACTAAACCAGGACTAAACCAGGACTAAAGCAGGAGTAAACCTTGTATTTGTCTCTTTATTTTTCATTGACGTTGAAGCCCCCAAATATGAATAAACTCACTGTCCTCACTTTCCCTCCGTTGTCGAGACTCCGAGCCTGAGCGTCCAGACTGAAGTCACATGTCAGAAGATCAGACATGTATCGGTTTCAGGAGCACAGATCCAAGTGTCCTGGGTCACATTTGAAAAAAAAAATGGGATCTGTGTCATTAAAAGATCAGACACAGGAGCACGAGGGCCAAAAATCAGGTCTGGGTCACTTCAGGCTGCAGACTCAACGTAACCATTTGTTGACATTTGTTTTTCCTCTTGATTCCTTCATTTCGCCTTTGGTGTTGACGCTGAACTTATTAGAACAAACAAAGCTAACTGAGACTTTGTTTACTCTGAATCAGCCATGTGATCCAACGATAAGCTTCTTTTCACTGGCCTCACTGTTGTTTTATCCTTGCACAGCAGTAAGACAAGGCAAGTTTATTTGTACAGCACAATTCGTACACAAAGTAATTCAAAGTGCTTTACAGAATAAGAAATACATTAAAATCATAATAAAAACAAATCGAAACATAAATAATCATGAAGATTAAAATTAAAAAAGAGAGACATAAATTGGAGAGAAGAGTGCGGAATGAAAACCTTTCAGTTATTTGCACAGTTAAACAGAAATGTTTTGAGTCTGGATTTAAACTAGGGATGGGCATGATTAATCGATTAATCGATTAATCGATAATTGATCATTGTGTGTATCGTGACCAAACAGGTGTGTACATGTGTCTCTGCATCAGAAGGAGCGAGACACAAACAGTGGGTCAGTCTGTAACGAACCGAAGCACAAATGTGGATTTAACGATGATTTGTACAAGAAATTCCACGTTTTCCGTTGCGTTGGGACAAGTGTGAGTCCATGTGCACAGTGTATAAAGCAGGAACATATGTTTCTGTGTCCAGTGGGAAAAAGTTTTTCCAGGTGAGAGTCGCTCAATGTGGATGACGAGGCCCCGCCCCCCTCCCCCCGTACGCTGTCCTGGTTTTGACAAACACAAATCTGGTCACACTGACCTGTATTCACCTGAGTCATGTCTTTTAATCCAACAGAAACTGAACCACATCAGCGACACAAGAGCTGGAGTTTTATCTTCACTTAGTTTATGTAAATTAGTGATGTGGTTTTAAGTTTTGTTTCTGTGAGATTTGAACAAAACTGAATTAAACACATTATAATGTCAAACAGCTGATGTGGATCTAGAGTCGTTACGGTTTATATGTCGTAAAGTTGAATTTATTTATGCAGATTAGTAGTGCAGATAGTAATAATAATGATGATCATTTTAATGTAAAAACGTTAATGATTAATCGATCGTTAATTCTTCCGACGATCGATTAAGAAAATTTCATCGAATGCCCGTCCCTGATTTAAACAGCGTCACAGAAGAGTTTGTCTCACATGTTCAGACTGTTCCAGGTTTTAGCTGCATGAACCTGAAACTCTGACTCCTCGTGTTTAGTCGTGACTCTGGGCACCAGCAGGAGTTGGTCCCTGAGCTCCTCAGAGTGTGAGATGTTCATATGACACTAACATGTCACAGATGGACTTTGGTGCTCGGCCATGGAGACACTTGTACAAACAGAGCTGCTTTAAAGTCTCTGAGCCACAGGAACCAGAGCAGAGACCTGAGACCAGGACTTATGTGCTCGTACTTCCTAGTTCGAGTCAGGACCCGAGCTGCAGCGTTCTGGATGTTCTGGATGTTCTGGATGTTGTGGATGTTCTGGATGTTCTGGATGTTCTGCAGCGTCTCACAGCTCGTTTGGAGAGACCAGTGAGCAGAACATTACAGTATCTAACCTCCTGGAGACAAATGCATGGATAAGTTTCTCCACGTCTGATTTAGACAGTAAACCTTTGAGTTTCGCTATGTTTTTTAGATGGTAAAAAGCTGCAGATGTTATTGATTTGATGTGGCTGTTAAAGTTCAAGTCTGAGTCCATTATTACCCCGAGATTTCTTGCCTGATTTGAAGGTTTTAGAAAAAGACTGGAGGTGATGCTGACACTGTCCCTTTGTTTCTGTGGACCAAACACTTGGACACAGAACAGTAGAAAGTAACGAATTAGAAAAGTGTAAGTTCTTAAATCTCTGTTTGACTCTTATCTCTTAGTTCTCAAAATCAAATTTGTTTTTCTAGATTTTCTTTTGAGATAGACTTTAGTACATTTATTTATTGCTCTTGTACTGTAACAAAATCCAGTCGCCTTAATCTACTTCTTCTTCACACTATGAGGTATCGGATTGATATCGGTATCGGCAAGTACACTCAGGACAAGTATCGGTATTGCATCAGATCCCCCCAAAAAATAGTATCAGAAACAGCACTAACTGCCAATATTTTAACCTACAAATAGAGACATACAAGTTTGTCTCAGTTTATGTCCAGGTTCATGTGAAGCTCAGAACCTGCAGAACGTCCCTCCCTGAGCTGCAGCGGCTGCACTAGCACTGACTCAGGATCGGCTACACTGCTGACTCAGGATCGGAGATTGAGAGATATGATTTGGATTCGTGCGAGGCGCACTAGCACTGACTCAGGATCGGCTGCAGGCGCTGAGATTTAGAGAGAAACATGGATTTGGATTCGCGCGAAACCGGTGACCCAAATACCAGGTCCGTTCTGCTTTCAGGTCAGATAAACGTCCAGAGAAACAAAACACAAATTAAAGCATAAATAAAAGGTCACATCATGTCCAATGTTTCTGAAATTGAAAATAAGTCCAAAGTAAAATAATTATGCGAAAAAATCCGTTTTTGAGTCTAAAGGTACAAGCTGTCCCCCATAAAACCCGTGAAAGTCCATCCTCAAACCCGGATCGAAACAAAGAAAACAATAATAGTCCCAGTACGTGAATAGAAATGAGATCCAAATCCAATTTATTTGTAAAACAATAAAGTGCTTTACACAGAGACAAAAACATATGTGTAATACAGTGGGAAAAAAATATATATACAGCAATTATTATTATTTTAATTTTATTATTATATTATTATTATTACAATTATTCAACAGTAAAAAAAAAAAAACAAAAAAAAACCCTCAAAAATAGTTAAAAGCCAAAAAACAAAAAAACTTAAATCGGGTCATCTGTTCACAAATGACATCACCGTGGTTTCCGAGCCCAGGTTTTTTTTCAAGGTTTTTCTGAGCGATAAAAACACCTGTAATTGAATCAAGGCCAGAGAGTTTAATGTCAGACTGTGGAACATTGTTTAGTCCTGGTTTTAGTTCTAGTTTAGACCTGGTTTTAGTCCTGGTTTAGTCCTGGTTTAGTCCTGGTTTAGGCCTGTTTTAGACCTGGTTTTACCTGGGTTAAACCTACTTTAGGCCTGGTTTAGTCCTGGTTTAGTCCTGGTTTTAGTCCTGGTTTAGACCTGGTTTTAGTCCTGGTTTTAGTCCTGGTTTAGTCCTGGTTTTAGTCCTGGTTTTAGTCCTGGTTTAGTCCTGGTTTTAGTCCTGGTTTAGACCTGGTTTTAGTCCTGTTTAGTCCTGGTTTAGTCCTGGTTTTAGTCCTGGTTTTAGTCCTGGTTTAGGCCCGTTTTAGACCTGGTTTTACCTGGGTTAGTCCTAGTTTAGTCCTGGTTTCGTCCTGGTTTTAGTTTTGGTATGGTTGTGGTTTAGTCCTGGTTTAGACCTAGTTTAGACCTAGTTTTAGTTTCTGGTTTAGTCTGGTTTAGTCTGGTTTAGTCCTGTTTTTAGTTTTGGTGGTTCTGGTTTAGTCTGGTTTAGACTAGTTTAGACCTGGTTTTAGTTGGTCCTGGTTTAGTCTGGTTTAGTTCTGTTTAGTCCTGGTTTAGTCCTGGTTTAGACCTTTTTAGTTCTGGTTTAGTCCTGGTTTAGTTTCTGGTTTAGTCTGGTTTTAGTCTTTTAGACCTGGTTTAGACCTGAGTTTTAGTTTGGTTTAGTCCTGGTTTAGTTCTGGTTTAGTCCTGGTTTAGTTCTGGTTTTAGTTTTGGTATGTTCTGGTTTAGTCCTGGTTGACTTGAGACTTTTAGACCTGGTTTGAGTTCTGGTTTAGTCCTGGTTTAGTTCTGGTTTAGTCCTGGTTTAGTCCTGGTTTTAGACTTTTGGTATGTTTTCAGTGGTTTTAGTCCTGGTTTAGACCTAGTTTAGACTCTGTTGGTTTAGTTTCTGGTTTAGTCCTGGTTTTAGTTTGACCTGTTGGTTAGTCTCTTTCAGGTTTAGTCCTGGTTTAGTTGTAGTTCTTTAGTCCTGAGTTTAGACTAGTTTAGACCTGGTTTAGTTCTGGTTTAGTCCTGGTTTAGTTTTTGGTTTGTAGACTCTTTTAGTACCTGAGAGTTTGAGTAGACCTTTTTTAGACCTGAGTTGGTTTGTAGACTCTGGGTTAGTCTCTGAGTTGGTAGTCCTAGTCCTCAGACCTGATGAAGACTTTTGTTTGATAAACAGATTCACTTTTAAACTCTTTTGTCCACGTCACAGAATCAAATTTATTTTTGCTTGAGTCGTTGTTTTGCCGAGAGTCTAAATTATCGCCGTTGTGCAGTTTGGATTTTGTTTGTGAAAACGCTGAACGCAGAGACACTTTTGATCAAGTCTCTGTGGGCTGAACCGACCAAGGCCCAACCCCACCTGCCCCACCTGCCCCACCCGCCCCTCTACCCCCGCCCGCCCTCTACCCCACCGCCCCCGCACCCACCACCCGCCTCACCACCCTCACCTGCCCCACTACCGCACAACCCCACCCACCCCTCCTCCCACCCTCACCTGCCCACCCGCCCCTCTACCCCCGCCCGCCCCTCTACCCCCACCCGCCCCCGCATCCACCACCCGCCCAACCCCACCCACCCTCTCCTCCACCCCACCACCCCACCCGCCCTCTACCCCCCGCCCCTCTACCCCCGCCCGCCTCTACCCCGCCCGCCCCGCACCACCACCCCACCAACCCACCTGCCCCTCTACCCACCCGCCCGCACCCTCCCCACCCCTCCTCCCACCCTCACCTGCCCACCCGCCCCTCACGCACCCCAACCCTGACCTACACCCCCCACCTATTTTCTTTTTTTTTTTCTTATATGGATATATATATATATATATATATATATATATATATATATATATATATATATATATATATATATATATATATATATATATATATATATATATATATATATATATATATATATATATATATATATATATATATATATATATATATATATATATATATATATAGTATTGTTTAATGTGATTGTACAGTATCGATATTGTGGGCTGCTGTATCGATATTTTGCCAAGAGTATTTTTTGGTTTATTTTACTAAATTATTTTGCTACAGTTTTGTTGTTTGTTTAGAGGAAGGAAACTCGTTTATGCGACACATTTGACATTTTCACTGTTTTTAAGATTAAAATGTTTGTGTTTCATATGAACTTTGCACAAGAAGAAGTGGTTTAACAAAGACTTTTAGTGTCACAGACATGATTTAGACTTTATCTGTTACTGAAAATTAAACTTGAGAGTAACACAGGTTGTAATGAGATGTTTTTTATCTATTTCTGCCAAAAGTCTGTTTTGGACCAGCCTCGAGACAGTTTTTTTGAGGTCTTGATCTCGTCTTAGACTCAACCGCGTTTGGACTTGGTCTTGTTTCTGTCTTGAAGACATTTGGGCTCAGTCTTGTCTCAGTCTTGAAGGCGCTTGAACACGGTCTTGTCTCGATGTTGAAGGCGCTTGGACTTGGTCTTGTCTCGGTCTTGAGGTCTGACACTCGACGAGTGATAAAATGGAGATAGATTTATAAAAACCATTGTCATATTTGTGCCAAAATAACTGTAAAATACAAATAAATGTTGAAAATGACAAAGATGGTCTCGATTTGGTCTCGATGGGCCGTGGTCTTGGTCTTGTCTCGGTCTCAACATTTAAAAATCTTGGTCTTGTCTCTGTCTTGACTCTCACAGGTCTCGGTCTCGACCTTTAAAAGTCTTGGTCTTGTCTCGGTCTCGACCTTTAAAAGTCTTGGTCTTGTCTCGGTCTTGACCCTCACAGGTCTTGGTCTTGTCTCGGTCTCGACCTTTAAAAGTCTCGGTCTTGTCTCGGTCTCGACCTTTAAAAGTCTCGTTCTTGTCTCGGTCTCGATTTGCAGATTTTCAGAGCTGCAGGTTGTGTTTTTTTGGGGTTTGCTCCTGAGTGACACTTTCACACCGTAAAAGAGGTGATTTTTCTCCTTTTTTCATTTCCGCTTCATGTTTATAGACTCTGTAATAACCACCAACAGTCTGGGCTGATAAAATACCAGCTGTTAATATTTTAAATCCACTTTGAAATAAAATATGCGCCTCTCATTAAGACTTGTTCAGCAGTGAAACGTGACATTTGACGTTTGGCTGCTTCTATTTCCGAGCTTCCTTTTTGTTTCGATACTCAATATCCAATCAGTTTCTACTAAAGACGAGACTTGATACTCAAAACCGATACCACAATGATAATAATAATAATAATAATTTAAAAAACACTCTTTCTTTAGACAATAGAATTTGATTTTCAACTTTAAATCACAGTACTCATTTTTCTATTCCCACATGTCCTTATATCTGATTCAAAATTGACGATAATTTTACTGCTGCGTGTAGAAGAGGCACCAACGCTTTTTCCAACGTTCATAGAATCAGTTTGAATTTTTTCTCTGGTCTCGTGGTTTGGGAGCGTCTCCGCGAAAACCAAGAACTCGGTGAAATGGACGAGTTTGATGATTGTTCATCGTCAGAGCCGCCGGGACTCGAGACACTTACAGAGGAAACCAGGTCTAAACCGGGTCTAAACCAGGTCTAAACCAGGTCTAAACCAGGACCAAAACCAAGACTAAACCAGGACTAAAAAAAGATTTAATCAAGACTAAAACAGGACTAAACCAGGTCTAAAACCAAAACTAAACCAGGTCTAAAACAAGGACTAAACCAGGACTAAAACCAGGACTAAACCAGGACTAAAAAAGGATTTAATCAAGACTAAACCAGGTCTAAACCAGGACTAAACCAGAACTAAAACTGGATTTAATCAGGACTAAACCAGGTCTAAAACCAGGACTAAAACAGGATTTAATCAGGACTAAACCTTGACCAAAACCAGGATTAAACCAGGACTAAAACCAGGACTAAACAAGGACTAAAACAGAATTTAATCAAGATTAAACCTGGTCTAAACCAGGACTAAACCAGGCCTAAAACCAGGTCTAAAACCAGGTCTAAACCAGGTCTAAAACCAGGACTAAAAAAGGATTTAATCAAGACTAAAACAGGACTAAACCAGGACTAAAACCAGGACTAAACAAGGACTAAAACAGAATTTAATCAAGATTAAACCCGGTCTAAACCAGGACTAAACCAGGTCTAAACCAGGTCTAAACCAGGACTAAACCAGGTCTAAAACCAGGACTAAACCAGGACTAAACCAAGGACTAAACCAGGTCTAAAACCAGGACTAAACCAGGGTATAACAAGGACTAAAACTAGATCTAAACCAGGTCTAAAACCAGGACTAAACCAGATCTAAACCAGGTCTAGTGGTGTGATTGTCGCTCCTCAGAGCCGCCT
Organism: Boleophthalmus pectinirostris; assembly: GCF_026225935.1. Taxonomy (NCBI): domain Eukaryota; kingdom Metazoa; phylum Chordata; class Actinopteri; order Gobiiformes; family Gobiidae; genus Boleophthalmus; species Boleophthalmus pectinirostris. The sequence goes on along the minus strand of NW_026571515.1, from coordinate 3,316,543 downwards.
GGAGTCTCTGGACTCAGGACACTTACAGTTTTATAAAAGACGTGCTGCGTCCACTAAACTCAGAGTTTCCGCTGCTTCTTTCTGGTCTGAGGCTTTTAGTCCCAAGATCGAGAACAAATCATTTTAAAAGGAGCTTCGTTCCAGCCGCTGTCGCACTTATGAATAAATTCTAATCTATTTATCTCTCAATTTTAGTACGTTTGTCTTGGATAAAATGGTGTGTTTTATATATTTAATATTTATTGTGATTTTAGCCAAGTGTGATATTGAACAAAGCCATTCTGCACTGGAGCTCTGAAACACTTTATCTTGTAATTATAAGTAAGTTTATTTATAAAGCACTTTTCACAGACACGTGTCACAAAGGAGTTTGGTCAAGTGGTAACGGAGGGAAACAGGGTCAGATTTTTGACATTCAAATGTCTCTTATTCAGAAACTAGAGGAACTATTGAAATAAGTAAAGTATCAGAATGTAGGAAAGAGTTACACTCCAACAGGGTCAAGTTAAACCTGTGAGATTCTTTCAAGTTCAAGACAAAAAATTTAAAAACTCATGTCGGTAACGGAGGGAATGAAATATGCAGCACTTTTTGGTCAATAAATCCAAACAGTGATAACTCTTGGTTCTCACTTACATATCCTTAACAAACTGGTTTGAATATTTGCTTCATATAGTTTTCTACCATATGGTACAAGATTAGGTTGAAAAACCTCTGACTTTTTGACTCATGAGATTTTTTATTAAGAAAGTTCATGGTAACGGAGGGAAAAGTAACGGAGGGAAAATTGTACAAACAAGTAGAAGGTGCAGGATTTTACATCATTTGTCGCTTTTTTCTTCCAAATACTTTAATATTACTTCAAAATGAAAGGAAACTATTTCTATAAAATATGTCCTTCCAAGCAAATTTTTATCATTTTAAATACATTAAAAAAAAAAAAATCATGTCCCTTCATCAACAGTTCAAAGATGGAATAACACAAGATATGATGAAATACAAACATTTATTTACATGATTTTTGGGTCTTTGAAATTTGGTAAATAATTTTTGTTCCATGTTTCATTCATGGTCTGTTTAAAACATGGAACTTTACAACCAAAAATGGTCCAGAAAAAAGGTCAACAGTTTCATAAACTAGAGACATATGTATCTGTTCAATACATTTTTATATCAGATGAATTAACTTGAATTTTTGGCCTTGATGTTTACTTCTACTTGACCGGACCCACTGGCAAACACTAGCATGCTAACAGTGCACCAGTATTACTTCCTGTCTTACAGTTTAGTATCAATTCATGTCTCAGTTTTGATATTTTCTGACAGCCTCACTTGAAAATCTGTCAATCGGGGCCATGTCCGGGGTAAATTGTGGAGGATTTTGCCTGATAACGCTCCTCTCTCTCTCTCTTCTCTCTCTCTTCTCTCTCTCCGGGCGCATAATGAGTCCGGCCCCTGGGAAGCCGTGACTTTGGGTTCGCGGTAGATAAAAGCGGTCGGATCAGCTGACCTTGCGTCTGGCCAATCGCGCGCCTTGATCTGACTGGCGCCGAGGAGAGAGAGCGTGGAGAAGCTGCGGTCTGACAGCTCCCTCGACCTTTAGATTATAATTAACAGAGCGTGGACAAAGGAATCACGACTGAGGCTTAATTAAGACGGAGTTCACAAAGTTCAGCGGGCAGATCTGCGGAGTGGGCACTTATGGAAAAGTCCGATCCGTCAATAAATCCTCGCCTCTGTTCGTTTTAAAGACGCACTATGGAACATTTCTAGTAGGGGAGCGCAGAAGGATGTGACTGTGATGATCCTGAACGCTCCAGAGTGTGGAAAAGTGACTCTGTGGAGCTTTAAACCCGCCTGAAATGCCCAGAACTTTCATATTTCTGGTCCCAGGTCAGGATCTGTATGGGAAAAGTTTTCTCTTTTACTTTACCGCACAATTTTGAGACATTGCACCTTGGGATAAAACCTGCTCAGCTTAAAGAACATAAGAAAAAATATGTTTATAATATAATATAATATAATATAATATAATATAATATATATAATATAATATAATATAATATAATATAATATAATATAATATAATATAATATAATATATAAATATAATATAATAATATAATATAATATAATAATATAAATAATAATATAATATAATAAATATAATATAATATAATATAATAATATAATATAATATAATAAATATAATATAATATATATACTACAGACTGCTGGAAAGAAGTGTGTTACAAGAAGAGAGTTTAGTGATGAAGTTTCTCTCTCTGTCTCTTTCTCTCTCACTCTCTCTGTGTGTGTGTGTCTCTCTCTCTCTTTCTCTCTTTTTCTCTGTCTCTTTCTCTCTCTCTTTCTCTCTCTTTCTCTTTCTGTCTCTTTCTCTGTCTCTCTCTGTCTCTCTCTCTCTCTCTCTCTCTGTCTCTCTCTGTCTCTCTCTCTGTCTCTCTCTCTCTCTCTCTCTGTCTCTCTCTCTCTCTCTCTCTCTCTGTCTCTCTCTCTCTCTGTTCTTTCTCTCTCTCTCTTTCTCTCTCTCTTTTCTGTCTCTCTCTGTCTCTCTCTCTCTCCGTCTCTTTCTCTCTCTCTCTGTCTCTCTCTTTCTCTGTTCTCTTTCTCTGTCTCTTTCTCTCTCTGTCTCTTTCTCTCTCTCTCTCTTTCTCTCTTTCTGTCTCTCTCTCTGTTCCTCTCTCTTTCTTTCTCTCTCTCTCTTTCTCTCTCTGTCTCTCTCTCTCTCTCTGTCTCTTTCTCTCTCTCTCTCTCTTTCTCTCTCTCTCTCTCTGTCTCTCTCTTTCTCTTTCTGTCTCTTTCTCTGTCTCTCTCTCTCTGTTCCTCTTTCTTTCTTTCTTTCTCTCACTCTCTCTCTCTGTCTCTTTCTGTCTCTCTCTTTCTCCACTTAGAGAACATAAGTAAAATATATATTTATGATTATATACGACAGGCTGTTGGACAGAAGTGTGTTAGAAGGAGAGAGTTTAGTGATAAAGTTCGTTGCCGTGACGACTGAGGATTTACGTAATGGAAAAACTGACATTTTATATGAGACTTGACTTTGACAAATTTGAAAAATCTCGTTTAGATCAGATTTGAATTAACTATGACCTGATGAAAACATTGTATTTTTTCTTGTTTTATTATTATTACTATTATTATTACCAAGCTTTTTTTGTTTTGTTTTGTTTAAGCTTGATAATTACATGTACAGTGACTTTGATTATTTTTGTAAAAGGAGATAAAGGGAGTGTAGTTGTGGTGCTGTGTCAGTGTACAATAATACAATAATTATGTTCCTTTGTTTCCAGTTAATCTGTTAATTCATGGAACGTCAGTCTGTGTGTCTGTTTGTCTTTTCCACGTGTCACTCTCGAACTCAGAGGGTGTCGTCCTAATGGAACAAAAAATGCCATAGAGCTGGTAAAATGAGAGACATATTTTAATTAAAAAAAAAAAAAAAAAACATGCCTGAAGAGGTTGTAGATGTTTGGCCTCGTTTACACGTCCACGTATTTTTAAAAACGGAGATATTTCCCTTCATTTGTTGAATCTTTTACACACAAACAGCGAATTTACCTCTGAAAACGAATCTTTCTTAAACCCCAGCGAGAGTGGAGATTCTGAGTAGTCTGAATAATCTCGTGATCTTTCCTGGGCCTGTTCAAACCCTGGTCACATGTGCGATGGTCCGTGTGTGATCTCTGTGTAATAGTGTGATCTCTGTGTGTGTCGGTGTCGTTCTCTTCTTCTGTACTGACCCGTGTTCGTTTCTCTTGCAGCGGTTCTGCGCCGCGGCCCTCCTGCTCGATGGGACAGCGCGTCTGGATCCTTCTCGCCATGACACACCTGACCTTTGACCTCTCCCTGTGCTCCGCCCTCAGCCCGGAGCAGCTCAGACTGACCCCGCCCCCCGCGCCTCGACCACGCCCCCGGGACACGCCCACTCTGCTCCACTGGAGAACTGTCAGCCCGTTGGCCCGCCGCACCTTAAGCCCCGCCCCCCTGGCCCAGGACCTCAGGGCTCACGTGGGGCGGGGCCTGGAGAGGAGGAGGCGGGGCACACATAAAGGTCTGTGTAAAGAATGCTCCGCCCCCGGCGAGATGCTCCGCCTCCTGCTGCGCGCCCGCCGCCAGCTCAAGTGGGACAGTTACTCTCAGGAGGGACGCACCACCACCGTGTCCGGGTACATCGACTGGGGCCCCACGGGCACCGACGAGGGGCCCGACGACAGGAACTATACCCAGTCCACCAGCGTGTCCCCGCCCACGCTGCCCCCCACCACGAGCAGCACCCACCCACACAGGATTGTGACTGTGGGCACCCAGGAGCCCAAACGCCACACCACCACCCGGGCGCCCGCCACCGGAGAGACGGTCAAACCAGCAAAGCCATACGGGGACCCTCCAGGTGAGATCTGCTCCTGCAGGGGGCGCTAGACACACACAACACAAACATTACTCATCTGTCAGGGCTGAGCCTGTGGCTCAAACAGCCAGATCCTCCTCCTGTTTGCATTTTCATTTTCACATTTGTGTGAATCATTTGCGCTGTTTGAAATGCTAACCTTCCCTGGAGCTCTGCTCGAGAATAAATATGAGGTCTGAGCGGTGGGTTAAGTCGAGTGTGTGGGAGTGAGATTGACAGGTCTGAGAGGCGTCTGAGGTAAAGCTCCTCTGTGTGGGACTGTGCTGCTCAAGAAGGAGACAGAGAGACAGAGTGAGGAGCTCAGAGTAGAGACGCTGCTCCTTCACACTGAGGAGGCTCAGGCGTGTGCTGGTTTAGCCTCAGGACAAAACAGAAGCAGAAGACGGACGAGTAGACGGACGTGTAGACGGACGTGTAGACGGACGTGTAGACGGACGTGTAGACGGACGAGTAGACGGACGTGTAGACGGACGTGTAGACGGACGTGTAGACGGACGTGTGTGTCCTCTGTGGTTGAATTAGAACATCCCTGGGTAGAACTTGAACTTTCTGAGTGAATTTGACTCTTTTAATGAGACGTGCTTCACCTTTGAGAGTTATATTTGTATCTCATAAACATGTGACTCATAAACACACACACACATACACACACATCTGCACACACACATCTGTTCACACACACACGCACACACACACACGTCTGTACAGAACAGGGTTATTTCATGCCGCTGTTAAATGTTTTCGCTGCTGTAACTTTGATCTGATGTTTGTGTGAAGTGAGACTCCCCACACCTGTACATACCTCACACTGACACACGGGACCCGGGGCCACACACACACACACACACACACACACACACACACACACACACACACACACACACACACACACACACACAGAGCCCTGGAGAACGTGCAGGGCAGACGAGGCTGTTTACAGAGACATGTGCGGCGTGTGTGTGTGTTGTGTGTGTGGAGTGTGTGTGGAGTGTGTGTATAATTCTGTGTGTGCTGCGCTTTTACTGCCGGCATTAGACACTTTCTCATGATCACATTTATGACAGTGTGTAAAAATAGACTGAGGCCTGTCATGGTAACACATTCTGAAGTGTGAAACTCGACTCCAGAAACGAGAATATTCAAACTCCTTCCACTGACACTGACTCTGTCGCCCTGAAGCAGCGAACTCCAACTGAAGCCTTTTACACACGCACAATATTCAAAAAAGATTTCTCCCATGTTACAACGTTGTTCCTGCATCAAAAACCTGCCTGAAGAGCTTTTAGAGTCATCCAGGCGTGTTTGAGTAATCTAGTGATCTCTCCCAGGGTCTGTTCAAACCCTCCTTACAGTCAGGTGTAAGTTTAACCTAAACGGTAACACTTTATAATAACTACACCTTATTTAGCCTTAATAAAGCATGAACAAAAGCTTAATTAATAATGAACAAAGACTTAATTAATAATGATTCACGCTTAGTAACTACTTAATTACCACCTTAATTAGCACTTGCACTTAATTTGCCTGTGCTGTAAATAGTTACTCATAATTATTTCATACTTAATTAATCATGGACTAACCATTTGAGCATTTATTAATCATTAATAAGCTATGAGAGAATGATTTACTAATAATAAAATGCAATGATCATTCAGGCAGCTGTTATCTCTTAGTTAAGTCTTTTTGAGAGCTTTTCTAAAGTGAAGACAAATTATGCTTTATTAAACATTTACTAAGCGTGAATCGTTATTAATTAAATCTTTGTTCATTATTAATTAAGTCTTTGTTCATGCTTTCTTAAGGCTAAGTAAGGTGTAGTTATTATAAAGTGTTACCAACATAAACATACAAAAATATTACACAAAACTGTACACAAAAACACCTGCATGAAGTCGGCCCCATCAAACACAAACACTACGTCTGTCGTTTGTGCTGCTTTAGATTTGGACATTGAGTGTGTTCACATGCACATCAGTGTCCCGGTTATTCTCCATATCCCGGTTCTGTCAGTGTTCATGTTATTGCGTTTACATGTGCACTGAGAAACCGGGACACTCATATCCGCGTGTACATGATCAAATGGAGTGTCCCGGTTTCTTGACATAATCTTACAAAAGCGCAAAAATGAACTTAAATCAATTTCATAAACCAGGAAAAATACAAACCGTGAGCTCCTTTAGCATAAGAAGCTAAGGAGCTACGAGATCTCCCACAATCCACTGTGCAGATTCTTCATTAAAATCTTCTGCATAAATAAACTCAACTTTACAACATATAAACCAGAAACACTGTAGATCCACATCAGCCCGTTTGATCAGATCATTCAGCTCTGATCACATTTGTTTACGTTTTACAGAAACGAAATGCATCGCTAATTAGCATAAACTGTTAGCGGCGATAAAAACACTCGCTCCTTGTGCCGCTGATGTGGTTCAGCTTCTGTCAGACTAAATGACACGACTCTGTGGATTATGTGTGTTCTTTTTGTGACAGAAGAGGTGCTGATGATGGTGAGTCTGTTCTGTGTGTGTGTTGTACAGGAGATAGTTCATGTTTTAGTTTTTCAGCGTCACACGAGTGCAGATTGTACATGTGCAGGTTTAGCGCAGCTCTTTATTTTACAGTCATTTCACTCGTTTGGTCACTTTATTTATGTTGGTCAATTTATTTATGTCACTACTGTTGTGGTGAAAAGATTGGAAAGTGTCTTTTGGACGCATGCGACTCAACTTTATGTTGCAGTAACCGGGATACTGCGTTTACATGCCACAAGTATCCTGGTTACTATCGGAATAAACCAGCTTTAGTATCCCGGTTTCTTATAACTGGGATACTGAAACCAGGTTACTGCGTTTACATGCACCATCAAGAAAGCAGGATACTCAAAAAACCCGATCATAACCGGGTTATTGATGCACATGTAAACGCACTCATATTAAAGATTCTTTTTCTGGTCAAATTGGAGTCAGCAGCCTCCAGGAAGCTCCAAAATCCTCCAAAACATCCAAAATGATGTAATTTCTGCTTAGTTTGTGCTGCTTGGTTTGTGTGATTCTGGTTCTTAAAATTTTAACAGTTTTATTTTTGTGCCTCAACATGTTCAACAGCCTCAAAGCTGCAGAAAATTACACGAAACTTTTATATTTCGAGTAGAGAAAGAGAAACAATCTGAGGCTGTGTAAAAGTCTTTAGTGATTTGCTTTGGATTCATGTTTTATAAAATAACACAAACTTTTCCACAGCCTCAGGTCGTTTCTCTTCACCAGTTTTGTGGAGTTTTGTTAAAGCCGCTGCCGTCAGCTGAACAGAAATGATCATGTAATTTGCGCAGAAATAATAATTAATAATTTTAGAAATAAACTCGCACAAATGAACATTGTTACTACACAAAACATCACAAACGAAATACAAACATTTCGTATAATGTTCTGCTGTTTTGAGGCTGTTTCACATTTTGAGGGGCACAAAATAAAACAGTTTATATCTTACAAACCATTTTAGAGCATTTTGAATCTTCCTGGAGCTGCTGACCCCAATTTTACTTATAAAAGAATTGTTTATATCTCAAAACTAAAGCAGCACAAACGAAGCACAAACGATTGACAGTTTTTGTGTAGGTTTGCGTTTGCGACTTCACCGAGGCCACAACAACTTCACAAACCTGATGCGATGTGCTGTTGTTTCATTAGCGGGACACTTTTTTCAAAATAAAACCAAAAAAAATAAGAAAATGAAAAAAAATTATAAAATAAAATAAAATATTTGTCTCCAAAACCAAAAGTTTTCAATTTTGTGTTTAAAAAAAAAAAAAAAAAACGATAACAGTTTCCCATTTCCGTGACTTTAACTGAGAAGCCAGACTAAACCAGGACTAAACCAGAACTAAACTAGGTCTAAACCAGGACTGAACCAGGTGTAAACCAGGACTAAACCAGGACTAAACCAAGACTAAACTGGTTTCAGTCCTGGTCTCAGTCTCAGTCCTGGTTCTGGTCCTGATTTGGTCCCAGTCTTTGGACCGAGTTTACACAGGCACACCTCCGGGCCCGTCCTGACACTCAGTCCTGGTTTAGTCCTGGTTCAGTCCTGGTTTAGTCCGGCCGTGATCCGTTTTTTCATTTTAGTTTTGGAGATAAATGAAGATAATGATAATGAGATAATGAAGAAAATAGTTTTTTCTTTCCTTTTCTTATTTTTGCTTTTATTTTGAAAAACAAATAAACGAATGACACATGGACTGAAACCCATAAAAAAACTTTAAAATGTCGTTTAATGTGATTATCAAATAAAAACAATAAACCCCAACACGGCGATTTAAAGGTGATGTGTTTGAAATGAAAAGCGTCGTAAACCCGCCTCGTCTTTAAAGATACAGGTAGAGTAAAAAGCTCTTAGCCTCGTTTAACAGCTTTTTTAATGAGCGCTGTGCTAATTTACATCCTCCCCGCTCGGTGTGTTCAGCGCGGCGGCGGCGCGGCGGCGGCGGACATTAGGACATTAGCGTCGCCAGCCGGCCGCTCTCTTCTGATCTCACTCCCCTCAATTAGCCGCCGCCGCCGTGGATGTTCCTATAAAGATGATGAACACTGATGGACCAGCTGATGCCGCCGCGCTAATGCTGCTAATGTTCAGAGATGTTTTTATGAAGATGGCCCGGCAGATTGTGGAGCGATCATTTCGGCTCTTATCGTCCCGTTTTATTCGAGGCGGCGAGAGGGGAGGGCCGCGGGAGAAAACGGCTCACACGTTTACTTCGTTCTCGTTATATTCAATCGGGTTTTAATCTGGTCTCGCTCCACTCAGTTTGTTTTTCTGTATTGTGATCTGCGCTAAACGTCCGGGGATTCAAACGGACACGGACAGGTCTAAACTAGGACTAAAACAGGTCTAAAGTAGGATTAAAACAGGACCAAACCGGGTCTAAAACGGGACAAAAACAGGTCTAAAACAGGACCAAACCAAGTCTAAATTTGGACTAAAACAGGGCTAAAATACAACTAAACCAGGTCTTAAGCAGGTCTATACAAGGTCTAAACCAGGATTAAACCAGGACCAAACCAGGTCTAAACCACGACTAAAACAGGACTAAACTAGGTTTAAAACAAGACTTAAACAGATCTAAACTAGGACTAAAAGAGGACCAAACCGGGTCTAAAACAGGATTAAAACAGGTCTAAAACAAGACTAAGATGGGACAAAAACAGGTCTCACAACAGGACCAAACCAAGTCCCATTTTAGTCTTGTTTCAGTCCCGTTTTAATCCCGTTTTAGACCCGGTTTGGGCCTGTCCCTTTGGGACAGAAATATTTGGTTCTCAACATTCCTGGCTCTGTGTAAACGTAGGCCATGTATAAATCACTAGTAAAAATGTATAACATGGGAGAAAGCTCCAAAAAATGTATTTAGTGTCACCTCCTCCTTAAACTACTTTCATTCGTTAGTTTTGAGTCTAACTTGTCGTAAAATAATGTGCGCAGAGGTACATGTTTATTTTTAGGTGCTGTAGATGTATATTTTAGGAGGTTCACTCTGGTCTGGTCGACTAATGAGATCAAGGACGGCTTTTATTAGAGAGCCAGTGTTTGTAAGTTTTTAAAAGTCTATCCGGAAAAATATGTGTGTTGGATCCATTCGACCAGTGTCCTCAAGTAGTTCCAACACTGAAATCTAGTTTAAACCTGATCTGGTCTGAGGCAAGCTCCCATCACATGCCCAGTGTCGGTAACTAAGAGAAGATAAGATAATACTTTATTGTTTCCCATGGGGCCGGGCCGGGTCTGCTGCCCCCGTGACCTGGCCCCGGATAAACGGAAGTAAATGGATGGATGTTTCCCAATGGAGAAATTTGTCTTGGGACAGGGGGTAACATGCTTTATCAAAAAACAGGACAACACAACACAAACCCCCACACAAACACCACCACAGAACAGAAATACATACGAGACCAAGTCTGACCATGAGTGAAGCACCAACAGGACTTTTAAAACTTTACAGGGAAACCTTCTTCCATCCATCCATTTTCTTCTGCTTAACCGGGGTCAGGCAGCAGTCTAAGCAGGGACTCCCACACTTCCCTTTCCAAGCACACTTCCTCCAGCTCTTCCTCGGGGATCCTGAGACGTTCCCAGGCCAGCGGAGAGACATAGTCCCTCCAGCGTCTTTCCCGGGGCCTCCTCCCGGTGGGACTTGCTTGGAACACCTCCTGAGGGAGACGCCCAGGAGGCATCAGAACAGATGCCCGAGCCTCAACTGGCTCCTCTCGACGTGGAGGAGCAGCGGCTCTACTCCGAGCTCCTCCCGTGTGACTGAGCTTCTCACTCTATCTCTAAGGGAGACGCCCAGACACCCTGTGAAGGAAACTCATTTCGAGCGCATGTATCCACGATCTCGTCCTTTTGGTCCTTACCCAGAGCTCATGATCAGAGGTGAGGGGAGGAACGTAGTTTGACGGTAAATCGAGAGCTTCGCCTTTGGGCTCAGCTCCTCTTCACCACAACGGTCTGATACAGCGACCGCATCACTGCCGACGCTGCACCTGTCCACCTGTCAATCTCATGCTCCAAGGCAAGTTTATTTGTACAGCACAATTTGTACACAAAGTAATTCAAAGTGCTTTACAGAATAAGAAATACATTAAAATCATAATAAAAACAAATCAAAACATAAATAATCATAGAGATTAAAATAAAAAAAGAGAGACATAAATTGGAGAGAAGAGTGCGGAATGAAAACCTTTCAGTTATTTGCACAGTTAAACAGAAATGTTTTGAGTCTGGATTTAAACAGCGTCACAGAAGAGTCTGTCTCACATGTTCAGACTGTTCCAGGTTTTAGCTGCATGAACCTGAAACTCTGACTCCCCTTGTTTAGTCGTGACTCTGGGCACCAGCAGGAGTTGGTCCCTGAGCTCCTCAGAGTGTGAGATGTTCATATGACACTAACATGTCACAGATGGACTTTGGTGCTCGGCCATGGAGACACTTGTACAAACAGAGCTGCTTTAAAGTCTCTGAGCCACAGGAGCCAGAGCAGAGACCTGAGACCAGGACTTATGTGCTCGTACTTCCTAGTTCGAGTCAGGACCCGAGCTGCAGCGTTCTGGATGTTCTGGATGTTCTGGATGTTCTGGATGTTCTGGATGTTCTGCAGCGTCTCACAGCTCGTTTGGAGAGACCAGTGAGCAGAACATTACAGTGTCTAACCTACTGGAGACAAACGCATGGATAAGTTTCTCCAAGTCTGATTTAGACAGTAAACCTTTGATTTTTGCATGTTTTTTTTAGATGGTAAGAAGCTGCAGATGTTATTGATTTGATGTGGCTGTTAAAGTTCAAGTCTGGGTCCATTATTACCCCGAGATTTCTTGCCTGATTTGAAGGTTTTAGAGAGAGAGACTGGAGGTGATGCTGACACTGTCCATCTCCATCCTCCCGTCACTCGAGAACAAGACCCCGAGATACTTTAACTTCTGCATTCTTGTATTCTGTTAATAACTGCACATTCCCTGAGCCTATGTGCAGTTTTGATTGCACACTCCCTAAGCCTCTTACGTTTATTTTTTAACTGCACTCTCTGAGTTTAGCAGATTAACGGCTAATGGCACAAAAGAAAGTTTGAGTCTGTTCAGTTTACAGTTTGGGACACTGAACCTTCTGCCCGACGGCATCAGCTCAAACTGACTGTGAAGAACATGGGTTGGGTCACTGGGCTCCTTCCTGCCGAGCCTCCAAACTGTCTTAAAAATGAGCTGAAATGAGCTCGAGGCCACACCAATTATTTTACCTGCTCTTTTAGTCAAGGTAAAAATCTGTGATTTAAGTTTGACTGACAGGTCACCAAACCATGTTGACATGTCATAACGTAAGATCACTGTTGGGCAAGTTACTTTAAAACTGTAATGTGTTATTTATGACTTGTTTCTGTCATTTCAAAGTCATTAGTTACATTACAATATTACTGTGTTTAAAATGTAAAATATTACACAACTATTACTGCACTTTTAAGTTACTCTCAACAAAATAACTGCGAAGATGCAGAACTTTTGCACCGTATATGGACTAAACCAGGACTAAACCAGGTCTAAACCAGGTCTAAACCAGGACTAAATGAGGACTAAACGAGGACTAAACTAGGACTAAACTAGAGCTGAACCAGGACTAAACTAGGTCTAAACCAGGACTAAACTAGGACTAAACTAGAGCTGAACCAGGACTAAACTAGGTCTAAACCAGGACTAAACTAAGACTAAACTAGGTCTAAACCAGGACTAAACTAGAGCTGAACCAGGAATAAAATAGGTCTAAACCAGGACTAAACTAGGTCTAAACCAGGACTAACCTAGGACTAAACTAGAGCTGAACCAGGTCTAAACCAGGACTAAACTAAGACTAAACTAGGTCTAAACCAGGACTAAACTAGGTCTAAACCAGAACTGAAACAGGACTAAACCAGGTTTAAACCAAAACTAAACCAGGTCTAAACCAGCACTAATCTTGGACTAGAACTTGGAAGCGCCTTGCAAACAGGGTGTCCGCTGCGCGATCGGGCGTCAGCTGTGGTTCGGCCCGTGGTGCGTGGAGTTCTGTATTGGTCCTTTTGCCCGCGGTCACATGACGGTCTACACGGGCGCGTCTCCGCCGTTTCACCGCTGCTGACATCGCTGTGATTTTAGCGAATTTACATGAAGAAAAACGAAAAACCCACCACTTCAGTCCAGGTTAAAAATGCATTGTGACGCGCGTTACTCACATTTGTACCGAGAAAAATATTAAAAATTTTTCCCCCTGTAATGTCACATTACTGCGTTACAGAAAAAAGCAACACATTACAGTAATTTGTTACTTTTATAACTCGTTACTCCCAACACTGCGTAAAACTGATTCCAACTACACCTGAAGTCGTCATCCGCGTGTTTCCAAACGTCTTGTGGTGAGCGGGAATATCATCCTGGAGGTTCTGAGTTTCACACGAGGCCCGTCTCTCTCTGTGTCTGTAAAGTGAGAGTGAGACAAAGGTGCGTCTGTATCTGCAGGTTGGCGTTCTCCAAACTCACATCTGTGCAGAGGCGGTAATTATCGCCGCATATCCACTAAGATAATGTCTGTGCTGTTATGAACGTGAAACAAGTGTGGCACGTGTTTGAATCCTTATATTTAAACGTGGCGTGCGGCGTGTCGGGTTCGGAGTCGTGTGAGGGGAAGCTGGCTGCAGCAGTTGGATGTGGGCGAGGGTCCAAACTCAGGGCACAGACTGTTTAAGGACAGAGCAGCGCGTTTGGCTCATGTGGAGTCTAAAGCCGAGTTAATTAGATCAAATGGAAACAGATTTATAAAAACACTGATACGTGGGCCACAGTCACGCTAAAAATAATGTAGAAAACAACCAAACTTGTCTTGATCTGTTTTCGATGGACTCTGGTCTCGATCTCTGGACCCGGTGACTCGATTAGATGAGTCATCGCTGACAACACTGTTCATGCTGGAACCTGTTGTACGGAAACACTGTGGTGACTTTACACTTAAAGAACACCTCAAGTGCACAAGTCTCTCCACGGCCGAGCACCGACGAACATCTCTGACATGTCAGTGCCTTAGAATCCGTGTGTCATTCGTTCATTCATTTTTCAATATAAAACCAAAAATAAGAAAACAAAAAAACCAACTGTTTCTTCATTATTTGTCTCCAAAACCAAAATGAAAAAAACAGATAACGATTCGTTTTTCAGTTTTGGATTTTGTGTTTAAATGAATAATGGAAAAAATGGATATCGGCCGTTTCCCGTTTACGCGGATACGTTATGTCACTGACTTCAGCAGCATCGGAGAAACATGGGCAGGTTTTGTTGTGTATTTGGTTGTTCTAGACGCTCTGAATGGGATAAAATGATTCGTTTCTTCACTGTTCCTCTGGAAATGACTCATCAGGATCAAACAAGGGAATTATAGAAAAAAAGACAGGAATTATGCCTAGAGAACATAAACTGCGAAGAGATTTCCTATGGTCCCATCAACGTCACTTTCATCAAGGTATTTGCGATTTAAATTGTTTCATAGTTTATTTAATGAGAGAAGCACATTTACTGAACTAAAATTTAAAAAGAAAACACTTAAAGTGCGATGCCGAACTTTTGCGCCGCATATTGACTGAACCAGGACTGATCCAGGACTAAACCAGGTCCGGAACCAGACCGGGACCAGACCAGAACTGAAAACAGTTTAGTCCTGGTTTAGTTTGTTTTAGTCCTGGTTCAGTCCGTGTGCGGTGCAAAAGTCCGGCATCGCAGTTTAAGTCATGTAAACAGAAAACGGCCATTATCCTTTTTTTTTTTATATTTTGGTTTTTGAAGACAAATATTGAAGAAAATAGTTTTTTTTTTTTCATTTTCTTATTTTTGCTTTTATATTGAAAAACAAATGAACGAGTGTTACACGGATTCCGTTTGAACCATCTGCACCCTGACGAGCTCAGGGACCAGCCTCCTGCTGGAGCCCAGAGTCACGACTAAACCTGACTGTCTGTTTTAGATTCATGCAGCTGAAGCAGGGGTCATCAAACTAAAGCTCGCAGGGAAACTCTGACCCTCCTCGCCCCTTCGACCGGCCCCTCACCCCCACCATTTGAACTGGCCCCATGAGGCAATCCTCAAAAAATGTCATGGCCTATTTTTTTATTACTTTTGGCAAAAAAATAACACAATTCTAAGGCTGAAATTATCCAGTTGATTCTTTGATTCTTCTGTGATGAGTGTATAGTTTCGATACGAGTTTCAGTTCCATGCACCATTTGTTCTTTTGAATTTCAATTAAGAACAAAAAACAATAAAATGAGAAAACAGTTTGTCATTTCATTATCACGTTTTAGTGTCAAAAAACAAACAAACATTTCAGTACCATTCGTTCTTACAAAATAATATGAGAAAACAGTTTGTTATTTCATTATTCCGTTTTAGAGTCAAACAAAAAAACTGATTTCAACCTCTATTTCCAATATTTAATTTAAAGTTTAAAGTCTTGGTGACTATTTTTTTAATTTTGATTTTTTATTCTCTCTGATTTATTTGCCCCAGAAATTCTGCTGCTCAACCATGAATCTATAATAAAAACAATTTTTATTATTCTAATTCTGTGGCGTCAACTGAACAAAATTTATCACTGCTTCCTGTTTCTCGTCAAGGAGTTCAACTATGACTTTTTGAGACGTGAAAGTAAACAACGTCGCTATAAAAGAAAACGACATGTTTCTCCACAAAACTGCAACGATTTTTCATGCGAGTCCTTCTAACAGCAAAACTTCTGGGACAAATAAACCAGAGAGAATAAAATATCAAAACTGAAAGAGGCACCGAGACTGTTTTTTGATTGACGTTATTTGAAATAAACTTTGAACTAAATATTGGAAATAGAAGTTGAAATCAGGTTTTTTGTTTGAAACTAAATCAGAATAATGAAATAACTGTTTTCTCATTTTATTGTATTTCGTTCTTAATTTAAATTCAAAGAAACAAACGGTACATGGACCATTTCCGCCTCTATTTCCAATATTTAATTTAAAGTTTATTTCAAAAAGCACCAATCAAAAAACAGTCTTGGTGCCTATTTTAATTTTGATGGTTTATTTGTCCCAGAAGTTCTGCTGCTAGAAGAATTTACCTGAAAAATCGACAAACGTGTCTCTTTTTTTGTAGCGATGTGTTTACTTTCACGTCTTGTAACTGTTGAATTCCATGACGAGAAACGGGAAGCAGCGATAAACTCTTTTCTTGTTCAGTCGACACCACAGAACTATAATTAATTTATTTATTTTATTTTATTTTTTTAATTATAGATCCATGGGTGACACTGAATTCACACGTACCGCTCTAATCAGCAGAACTTCCGAGGCAAATAAACCAGAAAGAATTGAATTATTTGATTGGGACAGATGTGCAATAATGGGAACTGTGCAATGAATGGAGCGTGCAATACTTTATTAACATGCTCAATCAAATTTTGCACACTCCAAAACATTACACTGTCCAGTCATCGGGCAATTACAAGAAAAAAATATCAAAATTAAAATATGCACGGAGGAAATCGAGGTTGAAATCTGTTCAGTTTTTTTTTTTTTTGACACTAAAAATGGAAAAATGAAATAGCAAACTGTTTTCCCTTTTTATTTTCTTAGTTCTTCATTGAAATTCAAAAGAGCAAATGGTACACGGGCCGTTTCAGTATCGATTAGCTCTCAGATTTTGGATACTTTCGCCCATCCTTTTCCAAACACGAGTCTAACCAGGCGCTCGGTCCGCTCCTTCTGATGTAACGCCTGTGTAAATCTCGCCGCGGAGCTTTGACGCCGCAGATCAGAAAGCTGACAAACTCGCCGACAGACGTACAGGGGCGACGCTCGCTTCTCCCCGACGAGCCGCCGCGAGCGCTCCCGTTCCCGTACCCGGCTCCTGTCAGCGCGGAGCAGACAGGAGCTAATACCCCTGTCAGCGGCGGGGACGGGCGCTCTGATGGGACGTGAGAGGAGCCACCTGGGACTCACAATCACGAGAACCCGACGCTAAGTGAACGCCGACTGTATGAGCTTCTGTTGGATGACATGAAAGTCTGTGGACGAGGCCCGGTCCTGCTGCGGTCACTCACGAGAAACGGACACTGTGGATGAAGTGATTACATGCTGCTGTTTCTAAGAGTTTTTTCTCAAAATCGAACTCTAAATCAAGTCATTTTTATACCACATTTTAAGGGATGATTCAGAGTAGGGACGGGCATTCGATGAAATTTTCTTAATCGATCGTCGGAAGAATTAACGATCGATTATCGATTAATCATTATTATTACTATCTGCACTAATCTGCATAAATAAATTCAACTTTATGACATATAAACCGTAACAACTCAAGAGCCACATCAGCTGTTTGACATTATAATGTGTTTAATTCAGTTTTGTTCAAATCTCACAGAAACGAAACTTAAAACCGCATCGCTAATTTACATAAACGAATGAAGATAAAACTCCAGCTCTTGTGTCGCTGATGTGGTTCAATTTCTGTCGGATTAAAAGACACGACTCAGGTGAATACAGGTTAGTGTGACCAGATTTGTGTTTGTCAAAACCAGGACAGCGTACGGGGGGAGGGGGCGGGGCCTCGTCATCCACATTTGAGCGACTCTCACCTGGAAAAACTTTTTCCCACTGGACACAGAAACATATGTGCTGCTTTATACACTGTGCACATGGACTCACACTTGTCCCCAACACAACGGAAAGCGTGGAATTTCTTGTACAAATCATCGTTAAATCCACATTTGTGCTTCGGTTTGCTGCAGACTGACCGAATGTTTGTGTCTGCTCGCTCCTTCTGATGCAGAGACACATGTATGGACACCCTGTTTGGTCACGATACACACAGCAACCTACATTCGGTTTGTCGATTAAAATTAACGTAATCAATGAAATTCTTAATGATCAATTATCGATTAATCGATTAATCATGCCCATCCCTAATTCAGAGTCATTTCAACCCAGGGTCCTTTGCACTGAGTCCTGCACCGGGTCGAAAATTAAGTCGAAGCAAATAGTTCCTGAAACGGGCGGGTTTTAACATTCTGGAATTTTACGGATGGGAATGCGGGTGGGTAGTGATTACACATGAACAGGTCAGGACTAAATCATAATTAAACCAGGACTACACCAGGACTAATCTTGGACTTAAGCGAGAACCCCGACCCCGTGGAGCAGGGTGTCCACAAAGGCTGCCCTTACCTTCGTGCACCGTGGAGCTCTGCGCCGGTGCTTTCGCCTGCGTTCACCTGATGGACCACTGTCCCGACAGTAAGTCGTGGTTCAGTTCCGGTTTAGTTCCGGTTTAGTCCTGGAATTAGTCCTGGGTTAGTCCAGGTTTAGTCCTGGTTCAGTCTGTGGCGTGTGCAGCACAAAAGTCCAGCATCTCAATCAATGTTTCTTCTGTTCAGTAAATAAAGTCTGTGAAGTGATGACAGTCGAGTCGCGTCTGTGAATTCGTATTAGTACTGAAGAAAGTGTAACCGTTTCATTTTATTTCGTGATTGTAATTCTTGAATTCGTAACGTTTCAATTTGTATTCTAATGGCTGCTTCAGTTAGAAAGCTTTTAATTTGTGTGTGATTTATAACGGGCACAGGTGGGTGCAGGTTTAACTTTGATAAACGGGCGGGTGCAGGTCCCCAAGTCTCTGCTCTACATTACATCTGTAGTCAACTGCTGCTCGATGATTGGGTGTAATTGACAACAAAATAAGGGGATAAATTCTGATGCAAATTGACGATAAAGGAAATGTGGGAACATAGGGGCAAATTTTGGAAAGAAAAAAAAGCTTATAATTGAGGGAACATAGGCACGCTCCCATTCAGACATGCTGTTATTTACATTATTTTTCAAGCGTCCCTCTACTTCGACATTTTTGTTATAGCCAAAGAATCAACATTTCCACGGACACAAGCGGAGAAAAAAGAGTCAGGTCTGTGGAGATGCAAGCAATACACATAACCAGACACATTATCTTGCTTACTTATCCCAGCAAATTAGTTTTTTTTCTTCCTGCATTATTGAAAGAACAGACTACGGCAATTGTCTACAATTAAAATCTAAATGTTTTATCGTTTGGACAGGTAAAGGTCATGACCGGGCCCCAACAAAGTCCAAAAGCGCGACTGAGAAAATGATCCGTGCGGTGAAAATGGTTTTATGAGATGGTGCGGAGACGGAGCCGGCCCATCTCTCTAAAACATACAATCAGTGAAGGCCGTTTCATCATAAATAAAGTTTTTACAGAATCATTACGGGGTTTGGACCTGCGCCCGGTCACTTAGTCATTTTGGCCGAGCGGGGAGATAAGTTTGGGCAGCGAGCGTGTAGAGTATAGAATGTTCTGGTCCTTTCTCTTTTTACAAAAACGATATAATTTTAATGTGTTTGATTTATCACAGATCATTTCCATTTCATTATTCAGTCGCTCGGTGGAGGCAGGAGACTGTTGGAGAACTTCAGGACAGACTGAGAGAAGAGTATCGACACGGGGGGAAGTTGGGTGAAGTGTCTTGCTTAAGGACACATTATCTGACGCAAAATATCCAAACACTATTCAGGGGTCACGTCGTTTTAAGTGGAGTCAGAAAGAATGTGCTGAAAAACTCCCACAGAAAACCAAAAAGACCAGGTATGGGCGAGCTGGTAAATTTGAGTGGAATTAGTCAGCGCCGTAGAGAGAAAAATCTATGGCCCTGTCCACACTGTTCGAATCGTTTTGGTTGCGGGTGCGTACGGAAGCCGAGAGGGTCACAACCAACGCAAACGGCGCAACAAATACAAATGCGACAACACGACAAAAAGCCACAACAAACCAAAAAAAAGCCACAACGGAAGTGACCGCGGGACTCTATTTTCCGACGGACCGATCAAGCGGCAAGTGAAGAAGAAGAACTACAACGTGAAACGAATAATGATAAAACAATAAATTACTTTTACTTACGTTTCCAACTTCTCCGTTCCTTTACTTTTCAGGTTGTAGTTCTTCTTCTTCACTTGCTGCTTGATCGGTCCGTCGGAAAATAGAGTCCCGCGGTCACTTCCGTTGTGGCTTTTTGATGTGTTGTGGCTTTTTAATGTGTTGCGGCGTTTGCATTAAAATAGAGTCCCGCGGTCATTTCCGTTTTTTGGTTCGTTGTGGCTTTTTGTTATGTTGTTGCATTTGTATTTGTTGCGGCGTTTGCGTTTGTTGTGACCCTCTCGGCTTCCGTAGTGCAGTGTTCGTTCACACTAATCTGACTGAAAACGGCTCCAGAGACGGAACGATCTGGTGCCTCCAGCTCCCACGAATTCATCCGAGTACAGATCTGATCTGGCACCGTGTGGACGCCTGAAATAGCTGATACTCTGATGTAGGTCTGTGCACCGCAAAGTCATTCACTGCCAAAACACTAAGAGGCGAGAATATCTGTTCATTCATATAAACGTGTGTCTGTGTGTACGACCTGCAGACGTATAATCTCTGAAAAGTTTCACATGAACCATCTCCAACACGACAGAAACACAGAACAGACTCACCATCAGCAGAACACCCCTCTGTCACAGAAAGAACACTCATATTCCACTGAGTCGTGTCCTTTAGTCCCACAGAAGCTGAACTGCATCAGTGGTAAACACCTCCACAGCCCGATGACGTCATCACACAACGCTGTTTGTTTACATGTCCAAGTCCAGCTGCAAAAATATCTATTAAATAGTGAGACTGATGTGTGTTTTTTTATGATACGTGCTCCTTTGTGACTTCATGGAGATGAAAACAGCGTGTCGTGATAAAACCGCCAGAGATGAGAGGCAGATAAACTTCTGTCACAGTTCTTATTGAAGGTGAGCGCGGATTCACTGTGTGTTTTGGAGCAGATTTTATTCACTGTTTTCCCTCGTGTGAGTGACATCAGCACACACAGTGTTCATATAGTAAAGTCGAGCATGTGCTCGTACATGAGCTCCGTGCTGTGCTTTGGTCCACCTCCTCCAATCGGGCCAAAGTCCCAACCGTGTTGCCCCCGAGTGCAGTAAAACCGTGCTCACACTGGACACTGTAGAGGTGATCCGTGCTTAAGCACGATTCTAAAGTCCTAGTGTGAGTGCACCCTCACCTATGTCTTTGAACCACACACGCTGCACTTCTTGGATAAATTCCCATGATATGATGTTAAGAACTGAGCTCAAAAAATAAAAAGTTTCAAAAACTGCTCAGTGTGTGAGCTAGGCAGCCACAAGAGCAGCCAACCACTCTGTTTCCATGGACATGACGTCATGAGCTGATGTTGCAACTAATAGTCACCGCTCCTATGGATCGCTGCACATCGAAAATTACTACGTGACTCTGCTGAATTCTACATGTATCAAAAATAAAACTGTAAAACGATGAGCGTACGTCACACTGGGTTGTTGCCGTTGGATGTGAAAACGGATGATCGGCAGGACGGCGTCTTGAAAATAAGTGATTAAAGATTCCTCAAACATCTCAAACATGCAAAAATTACTTCAAATACAACATCAGAGGGTCAATAAGCAGGTAACAACTATAACAAGGCTCAAAGCTCTGGATTTTCATTTTGCAGACCAGTTCTTTTGTAACGTCGTTTATAATCTCGATTCTCTCACTTTTGAACCTTCTCCTGCTCAAACTGATTTCATAACCTGCTCTTCCTCCTGACGCCTTCACCTGGTGTCACCTGATGAACCGTTGCTAAGAAACAACCTGAAAATGACAAAAGTGTAAATGCTTTTCCACCCCTCCGATTGCTCCTTTTATTAATAAACCGTTTGGCGTTGGGAGGAGGAAGAGGAGGAGGAAGAGGGCGGCTGCTGTGGCTCCTCCGCTCTGGTTTCGTGCAGTAAATATGAAGCATGACCCTGCACACAGATACAACATGAATCAATAACACAAATGTCAGGAGCAGAGGAGCTGAAGCCGCCGCCTGAGCTACAGCTGCACTCACTCTGGTTTTTAAAGCTGCTTTGTCTTTCTATCTTCATGGAGACCAAACCAGACCAAGTTCCAGGTCAGATCTGTCAGAATGTTTGTTTTTTTGAGGTATTTTTGAGCGATAAAATCCGTGTGTCATTCGTTCATTCGTTTTTTCAAAATAAAACCAAAAATAAGAAAAAGAAAAAACAACAATTTTCTTCATTATTTGTCTCCAAAACCAAAATGAAAAAACAAACAGATAATGATTTGTTTTTTTCAGTTTCCGTGACTTAAACTGAGATGCCGGACTGAACCAGGACTAAATCAGGACTGAACCAGGTCTAAACCAGGACTAAATCAGGATTAAACCGGGATTAAAACAGGACTAAACCAGGATTAAAACAGAAATAAACCAGGACTGAACCCGAACTAAACCAGGACCAAACCAGGACTAAACCAGGTCTGAACCAGGTCTAAACCAGGACCAAACCAGGACTAAACCAGGTCTGAACCAGGTCTAAACCAGGACCAAACCAGGACTGAACCAGTACTAAACTAGATCTGAATCAGGTCTATACCAGGACTAAAATAGGTCTAAACCAGGACTCAACCAGGTCTTAAACAGGACTGAACCAGGAATAAACCAGGATTAAACTAGGACTAAATCAGGACTAAAATCAGGACTGAACCAGGACTAAATCTGGACCAAACCAGGACTTAACCAGGACTAAACCAGAACTGAAACAGGTCTAAACCAGGACCAAACTAGAACCAAACCAGGTCTAAACCAGGACTAAAACAGTTCTAAACCAGTTCTAAACCAGGACTGAACCAGGACTGAACCAGGACTGAACCAGGACTGAACCAGGACTGCTTGACACGATTGGAGCGTGAGGAACAGCACGTTGTGTCAGTTGCTCTTCGTCTCGTGGAGCGTGAAGTTCTGCGTCGGTCCTTTCGCTCGCGGTCACCCGACGGTCTACGCGGGCGCACCTCCGTCGTTTCACCGCTGCTGATATCGCCGTGATTTTAGCGAATTTGTTTGAAGAAAAACGAAAAACCCACCACTTCAATCCAGGTAAAAAAAAAAAAAAGCATAGTGACGCTTGTTACTCACATTTGTACACAGTAAAATATTTCCACTTTTTTCCCTGTAATTCCACATTACAGCGAAAAGCAACACATTACAGCAATTTAAAAAAACTTTTATAACACGTTACTCCCAACACTGTTATACAAATTAGAATAATTCATTTGAAATTTAAAAAAACATCTTGTAAATGTGTCCAGTGTTATAAGATGGTAGAAAGGTTTTGGCATCATGTCGCCTCTTTAACCTTTTTTTAATCAAGAAAACACCTGCTGAGATCGAAGACTCTTTATCGAGTTGGACCTAGAACGACCTGAGTGACGACCAGACTCACGTCCCTCTGCATAAACACACACACACACACACCAGGACCAGACTGGATTTTACAGACAAAGCACTTTCTTGTTTCCATGGAGATTTTGCTCAAACACTGAGAACAGAAAAAAGCCTCGCTGTGAGTGAAGTCGTCTCTCCACGTCTGAAACTCGGCCTGGTGACATAACCCGCCGGTCTCCATGGAGATTCAAGACTCTCTGACGGAGAAACTGCGGAACATTCCAGGCAGAGCAACGAAATCAAAGCAGATCCTCCTCTAGAAAAGTTACGTAATGCAACTTTAACAACAAAAAGAGCATACAATATAACAAGGAGAACAACAGTGAGGATAAAAATAACATTATTAAAAAACATATATTTTTAAGTTTATAATTTGACTTCCTGGTTGGACTCGGACACTGGTTGGTTACCTGGCAACCATAACGTTAACAAAGGCCATCCATCCATTTTGGCCTCGTTCAGACTGCAGGGTTTAAAGGGATAGTTCGGGATTTTTGACATGAATCTGTATGTCGTCCCCGTGAGCAGTGTCGTGCATCAACACCGACTCACCCCCGACAGCGTCCGGTGAGTCGAGATACTGGCCGTTTTCGGTGCTGACGAAAGTCGTCCGGCAAGTTGGCTGGGGACTGTAAAATAAATCTTCTAAAAAATAAATCTGTGTTCAAAAGGAGGAGCTAACTACACTGAAACTACTCTGAAACTAACACAAACACAGTTTCTGTTTGTAGCTCGGCCTGTTGAGTGAGCGAGTCCAGCTGACAAACTCAATTTCTCCTTTTGAGGTTCTTCTTTAAGTTTTGGTCTTTCTTCTCTTGATAGTTGTGGATAAATTGTTCCTGTTAGAATGTTTATCCTTTGTGGAGTTTGTTTGTTGAAGATTTGGTGATGGGGCAGATTTATGAAGCTGCTGGAGAATACGACACACATTTACACACGGGTCATTCCACGCCAAATCCCCCGATCATCTCAGATTTGACTGAAAAAATTCTAGGAGGTTCACACACTTTCCAACAGGAAAAAGTCCCAAATTTTGGTCATTAAAAAATATTTAGTCAACTGCCCTGACTTGTTTTGAGCAGAGTTTTCCAAGGAGCCACTTTCAGATTTCTGTATCTAAAAAACGATTTAAGGTTGTTCCTTCAGATTTTCAAGGGTTAAAGTTTGTCATATGTACTTGTAGAATCTGGACTTTTACACATGTGCTTTTGATTTATCACAGATTTCTGGAGGCTTGAATTTGCTCGAAAATGTTACTTTTCAAACATGAGGACGTCTTTGTATGGAGTCACTTTTGTCTCATTAATATTCACAAACACACAGTTCATGTTCATGTGTTTTGATCCACAAGTGTAAATTTAATATTTGTAACTTGTATTTTGGTCTTTACAAATAGATATCTATTTCTAAATATATCTTTTTTTTCATTTGCAAAAAATTATTTCAATTGTAAAACTAAAAATTCAGTTTGTAAAATGTGATTCGCAATTGTGGATCGCCAGTTACACGTCTGTGTCTGAGTTTGTGGATTTGAGTTTGTTGGATTTGAGTTTTGGATTTGAGTTTGTGGAACTGAGTTTGTGGGTCTGAGTTTGTGGAACTGAGTTTGTGGAACTGAGTTTGTGGATTTGATTTTGTGGATGTGTCTGAGTTTGTGGAACTGAGTTTGTGGAACTGAGTTTGTGGAACTGAGTTTGTGGAACTGAGTTTGTGGATCTGAGTTTGTGGAACTGAGTTTGTGGAACTGAGTTTGTGGGTCTGAGTTTGCGGATCTGAGTTTGTGGAACTGAGTTTGTGGAACTGAGTTTGTGGTCTGAGTTTGTGGGTCTGAGTTTGTGGGTCTGAGTTTGTGGAACTGAGTTTTGGGGATCTGAGTTTGTGGAACTGAGTTTGTGGAACTGAGTTTGTGGATGTGTCTGAGTTTGTGGATCTGAGTTTGTGGAACTGAGTTTGTGGGTCTGAGTTTTGTGGGTCTGAGTTTGTGGAACTGAGTTTGTGGATCTGAGTTTGTGGAACTGAGTTTGTGGATGTGTCCGAGTTTGTGGATTTCTCGAAATGAGAAATCATACCGTACATCATACCGGCGATCCACAAATGCGAATCACATTTTACAAACCTAATTTTCAGTTTTACAAATGAAATTATTTTTTGCAAATGAAAAAAAAAAAGAGATATATTTACAAATACAGATCTATTTGTAAAGACCAAATTACAAGTTACAAATATTAAATCTGCACTGAAACACATGAACAAACCAATGACTATTTGCAGCTCATCATCTGTGTGTTTGTGAATATTAATGAGACAAAAGTAACTCCACATCTTTGAAGGACTGTGGAAAGTGCAGTTTCAAAGATCAAGGTTTGATATTGAACATAAACCTTTTAAAACCCTGTGTGTGTGTGAACCTCCTGGAATTTTTTCAGTCAAATCTGGGATGGTCGGACGGGGGCTTTCGGAGATTTGGCGCGGAATAACCCACACACATTTTGCCACAGAAAAACATCCACCGGAAGTTCCCTAAACCTCCAGCGTGACACTTTCGGTCGCTGTGAAAACCTCTTTTGTGTGCGTTTTGAACAGAGCGACTTCCTGTACTTTTGTAGATTTGCTTTTCTTTTCGATTTTCTCCACTTAAGTGACATTTTCCACGAGTCGCGTCCCGAAAGCTTTGTCCACTTTGTCCTCGCGCGCTCTCTCTCTCTCTCTCTCTGTCTCGTCTCTGTGCGTTACCGATAGCAACAGCGGCGGCTCTCGATGCTGTGGAGGAGCGAGTGTTTGTGAAGAATGACCCGTGTGGACCTGGAGGCGGACAGCTCGCATCCACCGCCGGCCGCTCGCCTGTTTCCATGGAGACCGCAGACCCGGGCTATTCACCGACGAATCTGAGCTCCCACGCAGACAGGTGAACAGACAGGAGCGGGAGACAGGGGAGAGGAGACAGGTGCGGGAGACAGGAGGAAGGAGAGGAAGGAGACAGGAGAGAGGAGACAGGGGTGGGAGACAGGGGCAGGAGACAGGAGAGAGGAGAGGAGAGAGGAGACAGGAGAGAGGAGACAGGGGCAGGAGACAGGAGAGAGGAGACAGGGGCAGGAGACAGAGAGAGGAGACAGGAGAGGAGGAGACAGGGGAGAGGAGACAGGGGTGGAGACAGGAGAAGGAGGAAGGAGACAGGAGAGAGGAGACAGGGAGAGGGAGACAGGGGCGGGAGACAGGGCAGAGACAGGAGAGAGAGACAAGCAGAGACAGGAAGACAGGAGGAGAGACAGGAGAGAGGAGACAGGAGGAGGAGAGACAGGAGGAGAGGAGAGAGGGGGAGGGAGACAGGGCAGAAGACAGGAGAGAGGAGACAGGAGGAGGGAGGAGAGGACAGGGGCGGGAGACAGGAGAGAAGGAGACAGAGGAGAGGAGAAGGAGGAAGGAGAGAGGAGACAGGAGACAGGGGCGGGAGACAGGAGAGAGGAGACAAGCAGGAGACAGGAGAAGGAGGAAGGAGAGAGGAGACAGGAGACAGGGGCAGGGAGACAGGGAGCAAGGAGACAGGAGAGAGGAGACAGGAGAGAGAGAGAGAGAGGAGACGAGAGGAGACAGGGGAGAGGAGACAGGGGCGAGAGAGAGGAGACAGGGGCAGGAGACAGGAGAGAGACAGGGGCAGGAGAAAGGAGAGAGGAGCAGGAGACAGGGGCAGGAGGGAAGGAGACAGGAGAGAGGAGGAGAGGAGAAGGAGACAGGAGAGAGGAGACAGGAGACAGGGGCAGGAGGAAGGAGACAGGAGAGAGGAGGAGACAGGGAGGGAGACAGGGGCAGGAGGAAGGAGACAGGGCAGGAGGAAGGAGACAGGAGCAGGAGGAAGGAGACAGGGGCAGGAGGAAGGAGACAGGAGAGAGGAGACAGGAAACAGGCCAATGTGAGGACAAGGGACGAGAGAGGAGAGGGAAGGAAGGTGAAGAAAGGAGAGTGGAGGGGAGGAAAGACAGGAGAGACAGGTGAAGAGGAGAGGAGACAAGAGAAGACAGGAGAAGAGAGGGAAAGAGAGGAGAGGGAAGGAGAGGAGACGAGAAGAGAGAAGGAGGAGAGGAGAGAAAGGGAGAGGAGAGAAAGAGGTGGAGGGAAGAAAGGAGAGGAGAGTGGTGGAGAGAAAAGACAGACAGGTGAAGAGAGGGGAAAAGAGGAGAGAGGACAAGAAAAGAGAGCGGAAGACAGAAGAGGAGAGGAGAGGAGGATGACGACCGGAGGAAAAAAACATCAGGATACTTCAGGGATGAACTAAGTCGGGGTTTGTGTGGGCAGAGTCCGACTTGTGTAACTTTTCTCTCCTCTTTCGCTGCTGCTGCTGCTGTTGCTGTTGTTGCTCTGTCTGGAACGTTCCACGGTGTGTTTAAAGTCACACTGCGGAACATTCTAGACAGAGAAACGACGTATCCGTGGAAACGAGCAAGCGACAGACCCCAGACCTTACAAAAAAAGATCAGAAAACGGCGTCACGTGGGGACTTTTTAAGAATAAATCCACTTTATATTTGCTCCGAGTTGAAGCTGTTTTTTGATCCGAACACGTTTCCTTCCCGTCTCACCTCGTGACATCACAAGGTGCAGCGGCGTGACCTCGTTGCCGCGCCGACCACGTCCGCTCCGACTGTTATTCCAGTTAAATCAGTATATATTATTTATTTATTTATTTTACCGCCGCTGAAAATGACGAGTGTCCCTGAATCCGATCGGCCGCGCACGGAGTTTAATCCTGATTTACGCCGAGTTTCCGACATTTTTCACTTCCCCTCGTGCCGTTCGGAAAAGCGCGGTGTGTTTTTTTTACGAGGCCGTAGTTCCCGGGAAACGCTGTGTTCCCGGTCACATTATCGCGGCGTGACTGATGGAGGCACTAAAAACCCCGAGGAAAATGTAGTGTGAACTGTTGCAGCGGAATGTTTGAGCTCCTTAAAGCTCCCGTATGTCACCAATTAAAATGTTTTAAACTCCTCAAAAAACAAACCTGGAGCTGTGTTTTGTTTCATTGACACGTGTCTGTTCCACCTGGTGATGTCATGAGGTGTGAGTTTGCAGGTGAACAGTGAGGAGCTGGAGTTCACTGTTGGTCTGTGACTTCAACATGTCAGAGTCATTTGTTACATGAATTATTCATTATTATTAATATTAATGAGTTTAAAATATAAAACAAAACACGACTATTACAGAACTTTAACTTCATCTCACCAAAGTAACAATCAACGAGTGACTAAACCTGGACTAAACCTGGACTAAACCTGGACTAAACCTGGACTAAACCAGGACTAAACCTGGACTAAACCAGGACTAAACCAGGACTAAACCTGGACTAAACCTGGACTAAACCAGGACTAAACCTGGACTAAACCAGGACTAAACCAGGACTAAACCAGGACAGATTGTGCGTTCGTTTATTCATCCAACCCGGAGTTCCGAGGTTGTTGCCTAGTGACACACACAGACACGCCCCTTTTTCCTCAAACGGCTTTTTGCCGCTCGGAAAAGAGCTCAGAGGAAACGACGAAAGACTCAAACACAGAATCCAAGATGTGTCACTTTTGAAGTGTTTTCACTGTGTTTGGAGCTTTGGAGGTTTAAACCACAATTTCAGTCACTCGTATCAGTGCAGTACTTTACTGTATCACTGCAGTACTTTACTGTCTCAGTGCAGTACTTTACTGTCAGTCAGTGCAGTACTTTACTGTCTCAGTGCAGTACTTTTACTGTGCAGTAGTACTTTACTGTATCACTTGCAGTACTTTACTGTATCACTGCAGTACTTTACTGTATCACTGCAGTAACTTTACTGTCTCAGTGCAGTAACTTTACTGTATCACTGCAGTACTTTACTGTCTCACTGTACTTACTGTTACTCACTGCAGTACTTTACTGTCTCAGTGCAGTACTTTACTGTATCACTGCAGTACTTTACTGTATCAGTGCAGTACTTTACTGTATCTGCAGTACTTTACTGTCTCACTGCAGTACTTTACTGTATCACTGTACTTTACTGTATCACTGCAGTACTTTACTGTATCACTGCAGTACTTTACTGTCTCAGTGCAGTACTTTACTGTATCACTCACTGCACTTTCACTGCAGTACTTACTGTTCTGTGCAGTACTTTACTGTACTTGCTTTACTGTCTCAGTACTTTACTGTATCACTGGTACTTTACTGTCTCATTACTGCTGTACTTTACTGCAGTACTTTACTGTCTCAACTTTACTGTCACTGTTTACTGTATCACTGCAGTACTTTACTGTCAGTGCAGTACTTTACTGTTGTTCAGCAGTACTTTACTGTATCACTGCTCTGTCAGTGCTGTATACTGCAGTACTTTACAAGTACTTTACTGTATCACTGCAGTACTTTGTATCAAGTACTTTACTGTATCACTGCAGTACTTTACTGTATCACTGACTTTACTGTATCTGCAGTACTTTACAGTGCAGTACTTTACTGTATCACTGCAGTACTTTACTGTCTCACTGAGTACTTTACTGTATCACTGCAGTACTTACTGTCTCAGTGCAGTACTTTAGCTGTATCACTGCAGTTTTACTGTCTCAATACTTACTGTATCACTGCATACTTTACTGTCTCAGTGCAGTACTTTACTGTATCACTGCAACTTTTACTGTCACTGCAGTACTTTACTGTCTGTAACTGCAGTACTTTACTGTATCAGTGCAGTACTTTACTGTCTCAGTGCAGTACTTTACTGTATCAGTGCAGTACTTTACTGGTGCAGTAACTGAGTACTTTACTGTAGTTTTTGTCTCAGTGCAGTACTTTACTGGTGCAGTTTACTGTCTCAGTACAGTTCTGTCTCAGTGCAGTACTTTACTGTATCAGTGCAGTACTTTACTGTCTCAGTACTGCAAGTACTTTACTGTGTCAAGTGCAGTACTTTACTGTCTCAGTGCAGTACTTTACTGTATCTCAGTCGTACTTTACTGTATCAGTGCAGTACTTTACTGTCTCAGTGCAGTACTTTACTGTATCAGTGCAGTACTTTACTGTATCACTGCAGTACTTTACTGTATCAGTGCAGTACTTTACTGTCTCAGTGCAGTACTTTACTGTCTCAGTGCAGTACTTTACTGTATCAGTGCAGTACTTTACTGTCTCAGTGCAGTACTTTACTGTATCAGTGCAGTACTTTACTGTATCAGTGCAGTACTTTACTGTCTCAGTGCAGTACTTTACTGTATCAGTGCAGTACTTTACTGTCTCAGTGCCTGTGGGTTTGGGAGTCGTGTTGTGGTGAGGCAAACATTGAACAAATACTTGTTTTAAACAGGTTTTGCTGAACGTCTCTAGAGTCGTTTTTTCAGTTGATGTTTGTTTTTCATGAAACTGGACTGTGACTCGTATCTACAGTCAAAACACAAACACTTCAGATGTGGACATGAGCTCATCTCTGAGATCTGAGTGGGACATGGATAAACCAACGCACCACTGGTTATTTAGTTTGTTTACCTGTTGCTATGGCGACGCAGAGGCGGCACTACCATTAGGTCAGAGTCGGCGGTCGCCTAGGGCCCCCAACATCTGGAGGGGCCCCAACCAACTGCCCTCAGTGCCACTAATGACCGAGGCCTCAGAGCAATTAGATTTTCTCTCAACGTGGCATTAAATGAGAATAGTTTATGTTTTAAAAAGGAAATCAAAATAATATCTGAGTGTCAAATCTTTTTTAACTGTTAAAGCTTTTCCCCCTTTGGTTTTCTACGACGCCGCACGACTAATAAGACAAGTTTTCAATCCACCCTAATTCAAACAGAGACGAGTGTCCTGGGAATGGGAGAAAACAGACAATAAATATTAAAAAACAAAACAAAAAAACGAGCATTATAATGAGGGCCCCAAATTCAAGTTCACCGTCGGTAACGTCATGTCGATGTCGGCAGAGCGGTGACATGTAAAAGCATAAAACAACAAGGAGCGATGCATTAAAACTGCAGAACACATGACTCCAGGTTTTATAATGAGCTTCCACCACAAATACAAACTGAAATAAATCTGAAAACGCCTGTTCCCTGTTTTTAAATAATCCAAAATATCAGTGTTTTAAATGAAGCTGGTCCCTCCACACAGCAAAAATTAGAGTGTTAAAATTGACTCTCACAGAATAAATTTGAACATTTTCTCAGGGTTTATACGAGTCCAATCTGTTCTAGAGTTAATTTAACATGTTTGGAAATG
>NW_026571515.1:3257502-3272502 GCF_026225935.1 Boleophthalmus pectinirostris | reverse complement strand
GAAGGTGCTTGGACTCAGTCTTGTCTCGGTCTTGAAGGCGCTTGGACTCGGTCTTGAAGGCGCTTGGACTCGGTCTTGAAGGAGCTTGGACTCGGTCTTGAAGGAGCTTGGACTCGGTCTTGAAGGAGCTTGGACTCGGTCTTGTCTCAGTCTTGAAGGCGCTTGGACTTGGTCTTGTCTCGGTCTTGAAGGCGCTTGGACTCGGTCTTGTCTCGGTCTTGAAGGCGCTTGGACTCGGTCTTGTCTCGGTCTTGAAGGCGCTTGGACTCGGTCTTGTCTCGGTCTTGTCTCGGTCTTGAAGGCGCTTGGACTCGGTCTTGTCTCGGTCTTGAAGGCGCTTGGACTCGGTCTTGTCTCGGTCTTGAAGGCGCTTGGACTCGGTCTTGTCTCGGTCTTGAAGGAGCTTGGACTCGGTCTTGTCTCGGTCTTGAAGGCTTGCTTCTTGGACTTCTCGGTCTTGTCTCGGTCTTGAAGGCGCTTGGACTCGGTCTTGTCTCGGTCTTGAAGGTGCTTGGACTCGGTCTTGTCTCGGTCTTGAAGGCGCTTCTCCTAAACCTCTGCCTCCGCTCTGTTGTTTAAGTCGTGACGAGACGAGATTCCCCGTTGTAACGTGGAGTGGGGCTCGTCTCTCCGCAGATCTGACTCGACGGTCTCGCGCTCTTGTTTCCGTGGAGATTTTTACCGCCTTAAAACCGTGAAACGAGAAGCAAAACAGAACTCGCTCACTTAAAACCGTTTGCAGTCGTCCAAAGTTTTTCCTCATTTACAGATCCTAATTAAAAAGGACCAGAGTGGAGTAACGTAAACAACTAGCATGCTGAGAGCGCACTTCCTGATACATTAAAACTCTTTTTCATCAGATGCAGGCAGCCCACGGTGGACTTACTTTGACCTCAAGAGCTCCTTATGTAACGTGTCTCTACTGGGCCGAGACTCGCTTTAAAGCTTTATTTTGGAACATTACAGCCAAAGCGATAACGTCTCCATGGAAACGAGCGCGGGTCTACTAAAAGAGTTACACGGCGCCGTCTTTAAAAGTCACAAGAAGAGCTATAAAACCAAATGAAAGTGTATCGAGTTTGCCGTAAAGACGCCTTGTAAATCGTGGAGACGGATGTGGAGAAGATCTGGAGTCTGTCCCAGAGTGTGAACGTTCCAGGACCATCAGGACCAGACTTTATTTATTTAGAGACTCGACTGTCCTCAGACGCCACGGCCTCCGACTAAACACACACACACACACACACACACACACACACACACACACACACACACACACACACACACACAACTCAGGGATATTAAGAGACTTCACTGTTCTGAATTAAATAGTTCGGAAATTAAAATGTTCTCCTTGGAGTTTACACGGAAATAATAATCCTGAATTGAGATTTACATTGAAAACGCATTAAATCGGCTTTATTTAATTGTTTAATTGTTGTGTTTATTTTGTTATTAATGTCGGTCTTGAAGGTGCTTGGATTCTGTCTCGTCTCGGTCTTGAAGGTGCTTGGATTTGGTCTTGTCTCAAGGTTGCTTGGACTCGGTCTTGTCTCGGTCTTGAGATCTGACACTTGACGAGTGATAAAATGGAGACAGATTTATAAAAAGATTGATGTATATGTCCCAAAATTACTTTCAAAAATGATAAAGATGGTCTCAGTTTGGTCTCGGTGAGGTGTGATCTTGGACTTTTCTCGGTCTCGACCCTCAGAGGTCTTGGTCTTTTGGCCTTTAAAAGTCCAGCTTTGTCCCAGAGTTTATTTTTAGAGATTCCACTGTCCTCAGACGCCACGGCCTCCGACTAAACACACACACACACACAAACACACACACACACACTCAGGGATATTAAGAGTCACACTCGAGAGTAAGACTTAAATGTTCTGAATTAAATAGTTTGGAAATTAAAATATTCTCCTTGAAGTTTACGTATAAATAATAATTCTGAATTGAGATTTACATCAAAAACTCATTAAATCGGCTTTATTCAATTGTTTAATTCTTGTGTTTATTTTGTTAATAATGTCGGTCTTGAAGGTGCTTGGACTCGGTCTTGAAGGTGCTTGGATTCGGTTTTGTCTTGGTCTTGAGGTCTGACACATGACAAGTGATAAAATGGAGATAGATTTATAAAGAAATTGATGTTCTGTCCCAAAATAACTGTGAAAAATGACAAAGATGGTCTCGATTTGGTCTCGGTGAGGTGTGGTCTTGGTCTTGTCTCGGTCTCGACCCTCAGAGGTCTTGGTCTTGTCTCAGTCTTGACCTTTAAAAGTCTCGGTCTTGTCTCTTGATTACAACACTAGTGTCTGGAAAAATGGGGCAGATAACATAAGAAAACTCTTTTTTCTTCTTCTCCTTATCATTTGTTTCTTTTCTGTTTAATGTTAGGACACTGTTAATGTCTTTTTATACTTTATGAACAGAGTGACCAGATTTTGAAAATAAAAAAAAGAACAAAAAACTGGGACATCCGTAGTTTGTGTTGGTTGATAATAATTAAACGAGCTTTTTTGTGTTTTGGTCGTTTTAAGCAGCTTTTTTGTGTTTTACCAAATTAATCAGTGTATCCTTTGTTCATTTGTTTTTCAAAATAAAACCAAAAACAAGAAAATGAAAAAAAAAACTATTTTCTTCATTATTTGTCTCCAAAACCAAAATGGAAAAAAAACAACAAAAAACCAGACAATGATTCAAGTTTTTGATTTTGTGTTTAAATGAAAAATGGTTTAGTCCTGGTTTTAATTCTGGTTCAGTTCTGGTTTAGTCCCTGGTTTAGACCTGCTTTAGTCCTGGTTTAGTCCCTGGTTTAGTTTTGGTTTAGACCTGGTTTAGTCCCTGGTTTAGTCCTGGTTTTGTCCCTGGTTTAGTCCTGGTTTAGTTTTGGTTTAGACCTGGTTTAGTCCCTGGTTTAGTCCTGGTTTAGTCCCTGGTTTAGACCTGGTTTAGTCCCTAGTTTAATCCCTGGTTTAGACCTGCTTTAGTCCTGGTTTAGTCCCTGGTTTAGTCCTGGTTTAGTTCTGGTTTAGTTTTGGTTTAGACCTGGTTTAGTCCTGGTTTAGTCCCTGGTTTAGTCCTGGTTTAGTCCTGGTTTAGTCCTTTAGTCTGTTTAGTCCTGGTTTAGTCCTGGTTTAGTCCCTGGTTTAGTCCTGGTTTAGTTTTGGTTTAGACCTGGTTTAGTCCCTGGTTTAGTCCCTGGTTTAGACCTGGTTTAGTCCTGGTTTAGTCCCTAGTTTAATCCCTGGTTTAGACCTGCTTTAGTCCTGGTTTAGTCCCTGCTTTAGTCCTGGTTTAGTTCTGGTTTATTTTGGTTAGTCCTGGTTTAGTCCTGGTTTAAGTCCTGGTTTAGTCCTGGTTTAGTCCTGGTTTAGACCTGGTTTAGTCCCTAGTTTAATCCCTGGTTTAGTCCTGTGTTCGTCCTGTTTTCATTCTGGTTCAGTTCTGGTTTAGTCCTGGAAAAAAAAACAAAAACAAAAAAAAAAAATCATTATCCATTTTTTTCATTTTAGGTTTAGAGACAAATAATGAAGAAAATAGTTGCTTTTTTCATTTTCTTATTTTTGGTTTTATTTTGAAAAATGAACGACCGACACGTGGATTCTGATTCCGCTCGTTTCTAACCTTCTCTCCTGTGTCGTGTGTTTGTCTCTGCAGGTTTGGCGGTTCACCAGATCATCACCATCACTGTGTCTCTCATCATGGTCATCGCCGCCTTGATCACGACTCTGGTCCTTAAAAACTGGTACGAGCCTTTCTTCCCTTTTTCTTCCGTTTTTTTTCTTTCTTGGGTTTTATCTCGCGGGTCCAGGCGGAGGTAAAATCAGGGACTTTACTCGTTCTTCTTGTATGAGGTCAGATGAGTCTGGGGTGACCACCTGCCCCACTTTCACGTGTACTTTACCGACACTTCTCCTCCAGCCCCACGTCCCACTTTTCTCCAGTTTTATAACGAGAACAAGAGACACTCACGTAAAGAGAAGCACTGCAGATGAACAGAAAAAAACCTTAACTTTTCCTGCAGTTTACTCACAAAAATGTAAGAAAATATATTCAGGTTTTTCATCATGTCGTGTTTTCGTATAAAAAATAAGGTGTTTTATGTGTAAAAAATGGCTATAAATTACAATATTTGGGACATTTGAATCTGAAAAATACACGGAGCCAGGTTTCAATACATGCATCTCGAATTTTGGACGTCCAGTCATCACGCAATTCATACTGGGAAGGATTTTCCGAAAAAGTGAGCATCAAACTTCCATGTTTGTTTTATTGACAAAGTGGATCTTTTCAAGTCTTTTGAACCATATCACTTTTGTTTCTGGTTCTGATATTGTCGTATTTTAGTTTTGGGATTCGGACATCGTTAATTGTTGTGGTTGTTGGATCCTAACAGCGGAAAACGGCTCGAGAAATGTGTTTGTGAACTCCATAAATGCAAAAGTGAATCAGATGTGTGTGACTCAAACCTCCGTTCAAACTGTTTCTCTTCCCAACGGAATTGAAAAATAGTGAAAGGTGAAGGCGATGGGCAGGATTGATCCACAGGAAGAACCAAAAAGGAAACCCAAAGCAAAATCTCGATCCCTCGCTCAGCCTCGGTTACGAATTTAAAAAGTCAACGAGAAAAAGCAAAAGGCTCCAACTGTTCACCAAGAAACACCTTCCACTGCAAAGAGACCAAGACGTGATGTTTCTGTAAAACCACAAGAACAAGAAAGTGCAGCTCAGTCTGTTTGTCTTCTGCTCCTCTACATTAACAAACGGGATTTTGTTTTGTCGTCGCTCCACATACAAAATGTTCTCTGTAAACTCAGGATGATTTAGTCAGACAAATGTTTCCTTTTTGGTTCTTCCTGTGGATCAATCCTGCCCATCACCTTCACCTTTCACTATTTTTCAATTCCGTTGGGAAGAGAAACAGTTTGAACGGAGGTTTGAGTCACACACATCTGATTCACTTTTGCAGTTACGGGGTTTGCAAACTGTTACGACCGAGCTCGTTGGGGTGAGGGAAGTAACAAAAATATAAAACAAAGATGTAAAATGGAATAAATTAAATAATGTTTAATTAACAGGAAGGTAAAAGGTAAATTAACAAAACAAACTAAAAATATACAGAAAACAACCTAAACTAAGAAACAGAACAACAGAATAAACCA
This sequence comes from Boleophthalmus pectinirostris, assembly GCF_026225935.1. Lineage (NCBI taxonomy): Eukaryota > Metazoa > Chordata > Actinopteri > Gobiiformes > Gobiidae > Boleophthalmus > Boleophthalmus pectinirostris. Next base: position 3,267,340 of record NW_026571515.1, on the reverse strand, counting down.
AGTTTCGTGCCACAAAATGGGTCACGCAGGCTTAAAAAAAACGAGTGATAAAATTAAGGGACAAACACTAAACTAAACACAAGTTCCCCAAATTAAACCACATAAGCCACAAACAGAATCGAGTGACCAAATCAAAAAAGGAACAAAACAGGATTAAACTAAACTACAGACACGAAACCAAAAAGGCAGACTGTCCACCAAGACCAGCAGCCCCGAACAGGTGCTGGTCGTCTCCTTAAATAGGGGGAGGTGGCTGCAGGTGAAGTGGGCGTCGACCTGCCCCACCAATCACAGACCAGAGCTCCTGCAGCAGGAATCAAGAGAACTCGGCAAAAATTACACAAACAAATTAGAACTAAGGCCTGAGGCCGTAACACAAACTTCCGAAGCGCGTTTCTCAAGTCGTTTTCCGCTGTTTGGATCCAACAACCACAAAATAACGACGTCCGAATCCCAAAACTAAAATATGACAATATCAGAACCAGAAACAAAAGTGACATGGTTCAAAAGACTTGAAAAGATCCACTTTGTCAATAAACACATCCCACTGGGAAAACAAACACGGAGGTTTGATGCTCACTTTTTGGAGAATCTTTCCCAGTCTGAACTGCACGATGACCAGAAGTCCGAGATTCGGGATGCACGTATTTCAAGTCAATCCACCTCAGTTCACCCAGTGAGTTAAACCCTACTTTGTCAATTTTTTTATATAAAACTTGGTATATAGGTGAATCATAGCCAGAAAATTTCTTATTTTAGTTTGATTTTACCAACAGTTTCCAGGATATTACAATTTTGAGATAAATTACCTTTTGTCCTTCAGTTATATTTATGTCTTAAGATGGGGATAAGTCAACTTTTAAGTAAATTTGTGTGAAAATAAAAAAGAAAACCCCTCCAGATTTTTTATATGTTGTAGTAGATGTTTGGGGCTACATTTTTTCTGGTGGTATCATTGAGGTCGGTCGTGTCCTTTATTGTCAATTTCAAGGCCAAAATATCGGTAAATATTGAGATTTTGGCTTTCTTAGATATGACTTACCCATACACCAATTTTCTTTGCAATTGGACAATGTGAGGGTTCAAATTGCTATTTTTTGGGGTGAATTGAGGTGGAATGGCCTTTTCTTGCTTCATTTTTAAGTAATATTAGATTAAAAATAAATAAAATACAGTGGGAAATAAGGATATCTTATTTAGAACCTGAGAAAACGAAATGTCACTGAAACTTGATCTAAATTTCAAATCAAATCTTGCCTTATTTTTTAGTTCAAACTTTAATAAATCAAGATCAAAAAGTCTTTCTGTACTGATCATCACAATCTGGTCTTGGGTGTAGGTGCGACTTTGATCCGTTCTTATAAAATTCTTATAAAAACTCTGACTTTAAAGCGGCGCCGTGTCAGAGAGTCTGGAAACTTCTGTTCTCTGTGGAGAGGCTGAGATTTTTCTTGGAATGTTCCACGAAATGTCAGAAAACTTAACGATCACCGCGGAGACAAGCAGGCGACTGGAGTTTGTTTATGCAGCGGAAAAGGTCTGGATTTGAATAAATGAAAGATGCAGAGGCGGGGAAGTACTTTTCGTTTCAGAGGTGATCATCTGGATGCTGTTTTTACGATCAGGACATTTCAGATCCAACCAGAAGAGATTTTACAGAGATGGACCTGGTCTGAGAGTCTCGGTTTTACATCAATTCAGTGATTTGAATCAGTCCCAACCCAAAGTGTGGAGTTTTAGGTTATGTTTGCACTGAAAAGAATCACCGTATCACTGAATCGGAAAAGATCTGCGTCCAGACACGTCATTTCTGTGTTTGTTCCCAATCCACATTTGTTTACATTTTACAGAAACGAAACTTAAAACTAGTGCTGTCAAGAGATAAAAAAAAAAAAAATTGAGAGATTAATTTATTATGATCTGTAATTAATGAATCTAATTAATCTCTCTTTCTGAGAAAAGCTTCAACTTGAGGTATTTTCATTTAAATTCATTATTACATTATTTTCATACATCATTAATGTTTTTATTTAAGTATCATCATCATTATTACTTGTTACTAATCTGCATAAATAAACTCAATTTTACAACATATAAACATCACCACTAGAGCCACATCAGCCCGTTTGACATTATCATGTGTTTAATGCAGATTTGTGCAAGTCTCACAGAAACAAAACTTAAAACCACATGACTCATTTGCATAAACTAAGTGGGAAAAAAAAACAAACAAAAAAACGCTCTTGTGTCGCTGAAGAGGTTCAGCTTCTATTAAAGGTTGTATGGAGGATTATTTTTTTTGTTTCAAGTTGTCAATGATAGATTATAGATGGTGCAGTAGCCTTGTAATTATGATGACCAAAAAAAAGAGAATAAAAGTTCATCAACTCTGGACGTGGTGGGGCTAAACATTTGCCAATAGATAACGACACTGCCTCGTTATCTGTGAGCTGACAGGCTGTCAATCAATCTCCCTACGTTTCTAGTGTAACTGACTTGCCTGCGCCGCCGGTACGTGGTTTACGTACGACTGTCACACAGTCCACAGACGCAAGACGCACAGACGCTGTTTACTCCACCAACGCAACAGTTCTTAGCGGCTTTTTTTGACCTATATCTTCCTCGCAGTTCGCACAAAGTTTGTTGCGATGGCGACAAGAATCCAGGAGCAGTTCGCCGCAAAAGAAAGTCCGTTTTTGAGGTCGCTGAAAGAAGAAGACAAGGGGAAAAGCAGCGAAGCCAAACTAAGGTGATTCTTGTAGATTCATTCCAGCGATGGCGCGACTGAAGCAGACGAAGGGTCTAAAGACTGAACCACTGGTCCACAAATTACTCCTGGACAGGAAACTTCTGCTTATTATGAAAACGTACTTTATTTCCAAGAGCGAGACAAACGTTTTTCAGGACACGAATGTGATATCCTATGTCTGAAAACGTAATTTTCAAGGCAAAGAAAGAGTCCGCTTGCTGCTGCGTGTTGTAGCTAGTTCATTTGCACGGAATCTCCGCGCACCGCTCCCATCTCCTCCCCCTGCTCCTCACTTCTCCGTCTTGTCTAACCAACACTGTAGTTAGTTGTTTACAAGTCATGTGCAGCACCGGCTGTAAACAAACCTGTTTCTGGCGTAAGGAGGAGGAGGGAGGAGGCGTTTCTACGTAGGAGCTGTAGGGGAGGGGAGGTGGTTTCACACATGCGCAACATTTGAAAAAGGACAAACAGTCGCTGGATTTCTCGTTCCTTGGAAAATCCTCTATACAACCTTTAAAGGACACGACTCAGTGGAATACTGAGTGTTTGTTCTGTTCTGTGACAGAGGGGTGTTCTGCTGATGGTGAGTCTGTTCTGTGTAAGGACTTGTAGCTCCGCAGTTTCACGTTTGTCTCTGGTTTATTTAAACAGTTTTAGCGTCACATGACCGAACCCAGAGAATCAGGAAGGAGCGAGTCACAGTGAAGTGGTCCAGTAAGGATGCGACAGTTCAGTTCTGTTTTAGTCCTAGTTTAGTCCTGGTTCAGTTCTGTTTTGGTTCTAGTTTAGTCCTGGTTCAGTTCTGTTTTAGTTCTAGTTTAGTCCTGGTTCAGTTCTGTTTTAGTTCTAGTTTAGTCCTGGTTCAGTTCTGTTTCAGTCCTTGTGGATTCGTGGTCTTTGACGCTGCTCGGACGGACACAGTGGCTCTAAATCGCAATATGGGAAAAACATCTCGGAGAAAACTCGAAGAGGAATGGACTTGAGACAAATATAAGGACAAAAAGAGAAGATGTGTAAATTGAAAAAGCAGCTGTTCGCTCTAAACCCAAACAACATGAATCTTATCTCGCCGGTCGTCCTCAGCCAAGACCGGTCGGTATCAACTCCCCCGGAGATTACAGCAGGAGACGCTCTCTGTCCGGGAAAACCCAACCCCTCACAGCTTCGGGTGTTTATTTCTCTGCTCTGGTCCATGTCGTCTTCCTCATGTGTTGTGTTGATGTTTGTAACGTACAGACGGGGCGACAGGTCCAATTTTGATTCATTTCTTTGGACATGTACATATAAATAAATTAGGGGTGTCAAATTATCGCATTAATTGCGATTAATTAATTACAGTCATATTTAGCGCGTTATGTTTTTTAATCGCGTTAATCTCATTTTTAATCTCTAACTTTAGTGTTTCTGTATGTGAGTTGCTTTATTATAAAACCTGTTTTTATGTGTTGTTGGGACAACAACACACACACACGCACAAACAAAAAACACATTTATACATTTTTTAATTTCGGCAATTCCACTCATTGTCGGAAACCCGCATAAAACACGCGCAGTAAGAGCGACGTTTACGGCGTCAGTTGCACAATGGACGAGGTCGAAGAGCCAGTAGAACAGAGCAGCAGTGCACAGGGAAAAACACATTCGTGTCTTGGAAATGACGTGAAATATAAAAGAAAATAACAAATATAATTTCGCCTGAAAACAACCTGCATAGGCTCATGATGTCTGCACTACTGTCCTATAGTGACCTGCCACATGAGGGGACACGCACACAAACACACACAAACACACACACACACACACAAACACACACAAACACAAACACACACACACAACACAACACACACACACACACACTTCATCATCGTCATTAACCTGAGAACGCGCGGACCACGTTTCCTTCCGTAGTTACTGCGCGGACACTGACGTGCTCCCGTGAGCGGCGTGTGGATCGTTTTTCTCGCGTACGCGGCGTAAAACCGCGCTTCCTCCTGTGAACCTCTAAACCAGAACTAACACCAAGACTAAAACCAGGACTAATCCAGTCCAGGACTAAACCAGGACTAAACCAGACTAAACCAGACTAAACTAAACCACCAGGACTAAACCAGAACTAAACCAGACTAAACCAGACCACCAGGACTAAACCAGGACTAAACCAGGTCTAAACCAGGACTAAACCAGAACTAAAACCAGAACTAAAACCAGGTCTAAACCAGGACTAAACCAGAACTAACACCAGGACTAAAACCAGGATTAATCCATTCCAGGACTAAACTAGGACTAAACTAGGACTAAAGTAGGTCTAAACCAGGACTAAAACCAGGACTAAAACCAGTGATCTCATATATAAAGCATTTCTCTATCAATAATATTTTTAATATGGTTAAGGAAAGACTGGACTTTTTATTGTCTTTAAGTCGACAAAAGTTATTATGTTCAGATTTCCTCGTCTTTGCTACTTTACAGCAAACAGTTTCTTATTCATGGAGACTTGGGCTCAACAGCCAATTTGGAGAGATTTGTTAAACAATAAATGACTTTATAAAGTCACTTTTTATGTTCTATATGAGTCTTTTGATCTGCCACAATAATGTAATAATGAATTTAAATGAAAATACCTCAAATTGAAGACTTTTCTCAGCAATTTTTAGGTGAGATTAAAATTAGATTAATTAGATTAATTAATTACAGATCATAATTAATTAATCTCTCAATTTTTTTAATCGCATGACAGCACTAAAATAAAGATCATTATTTGTTCATGAGACGATCAGGCAGATTTACTCCTGAAAGCACTTGGCCAAACGCGGAATAAAAAGTGAAGATGCGACGCTGGGCAAAAAACTAAATATTAATCGCATGAGTTTGAGTGCGACTGTTACACGCAAAACCAATGAATGAATTAAAAAGTAGCGTATAGCTGCACTTTTATTGGAAATGTAAATGAAAGAGCCAAACATTTGTTGTGCAAACAGAGTTGAACCCTCAGAGACTTCAAGGTTTTCTGAAGGTTCAAAAAAAAATACTGAATGAATTTTTGTACTAATATATTTTTTCAATTTTTTTTTAATTCAGTGAGTAATAAACACAACACTAGCAATAATTTCTAGATCATTGTTTTAAACTTGGATTCATATTTCTTGGGAATTAAAGGGTTAATATAATGGGATGGAAATGGACCAATCACAGTTTTTCTTCCAGTGGGTAAATCAGTGACTCCCCCTGCAGCGCTGAACTAAACAAACACCTGCAGCAACTGAACTAAGCAGCTGAACTAAACAAACTAAACAAACACCTGCAGCACTGAACTAAACAAACACCTGCAGGACCCTCGACGGCTGGAACAAAGTTTGCGATTGACAGTTGTCTTAGCCAATCAGATTTCACTGAGTTATCAGTGAAATCTTCCGGGTCTTCACGAATACCCTGTAAAAACATTATGGAAGCGAGACCCCAGCAACGAAAACCACACTGGACACCTCGATTTGGACGCATCAGGGGCATTTGGAAGAAGGAGAAAAAAGAGAAAGAACCGTGGTTGGAGCGAGGAGCCATGGATCTATTAAAATAACTGGATACAGTTTTGCTGCTTGTCGCTGCCTCGAGTTGACGTAGTGTCACTCAGTGGTTCTACAGTCGAAAAAATCCCATGGGCCGAGAGAAGATTTTTCTCATAGAGGCAATGTGATCACAACCTGCTCGTGTTCGGCTGACAGGACCTACAACTTTCAAAAATGTCGGATTTTGTGGCGATTTTTACCTATTTTTAGATCATAAACTTTTTCTCGCTCAAAATCCTTCAGTTGTCTTAAAAAACACTTTATATTCGTTAGCTCCGGCTCCGCTCTGCTCCGCTCTCGTTCCTCTCGCTCTGATTGGTCAAAGGGATCACGTGATACACGAGCCCGCGCTCCGTGCGTGTGGTCGCGTGCATTCGCGTGTGCCCGCGGGAGAAAAGAGCACTACTGCACATGCTCGGTCGGCCCACAGCCACCAGAAGAACCTAGCCATGCTAGGCTAATCTGGGATCATGCGCCATTGAGCTCAGCCCATTGACTTGAATGGGCGGCCATTTTGGAACCTGGGGGCTTGGCGGAAGCTCAGAACTCGGACACGTTGCATCTCACGTGGTCAGAAAAAGTGAAAAAAGTGTAAAGAAAAGACGTCAAACTTAAAGAAACACTCGCGGTGGACTTTTTCAAAATAAAAGCCACTGAGAAACAGACGTTTACAATAAAAAACAAACACAAAAACTGCGTTAACGGTGTTAAAATAATTGTTGGCGATGGCGAGGAGAAAATTCAGTTTGTCGACTGGACAAAAGTTAGTTTGGTTGAAGATGTTTCGCAGCTCATCCAAGCTGCTTCTTCAGTTCTGGGATCCATAAACCCAGATAAACTCATGGATTCTACCTGGACGACTGAGGGATTCTTCACACAAATTGTCGGCAATAATGAATTAATGAGTTAACGCAAAATTAACGCGTTAACGTGCCCGGCCCTAATATAAACGTAGCCTAATAAAACATTCTACACACAAATCTAAACTCAATATTGTGCAGTCTTTATTTTATAATTGAATTTAAATATGCCACAGTGGTTCTCAACTTGTTTATCGTCCCGCCCCCTGAGACTTTACGACCAGCTGTGCCCGTTACTCCAACCGTCCGGAAAATATACAGAGAAAAAACTATCTGAGCTCTACAATCCGTGTGTCATTCGTTCATTTGTTTTTCTATATAAAACCAAAAATAAGAAAATGAAATGAATGAAAAAACGGACAAGGATTTGTTTTTTCAGTTTCGATTTTGTGTTTAAATGAAGAATGAAAAAAAACAGACAACGGCCGTTTCCCGTTTACGTGACTTCAGTGACTGTGATGATGAACTTTTGAGCTGCATATGGACTAAACCAGGACTGATCCAGGTCCGGGACCAGAGCGGGACCAGATCGGACTCCGAGCTTTGACTCTGAGCCTCCGCGGGGTCCGAGCCTCAGCTTCGAGCTCCGGCCCGGCTGTGGGCTCTGAGCCTCCGGTCTGGTCCTGGCCTGGTCTCAATCTCGATCTGGTCCCAGTCTGGTCCCGGTCTGGTGACAGTCTCGGTCTGGTCCCGGTTTCAGTTCTGATTTCAGTCTCGGTCTGGTCTAGATCTCAGTTCTGATCTCAGTCTCGTACTGGTCTCGGTCTGGTCTCAGTCTTGGTCTGGTCCCAGTCTGGTCTCAGTCTTGGTCTGGTCCCAGTCTGGTCTCAGTCTCGGTCTGGTCCCGGTTTCAGTTCTGATCTCAGTCTTGGTCTGGTCCCGGTCTGGACCTGGTTCAGTCCTGGTTCAGTCCTGGTTCAGTTCGGCATCTCAGTCACTGAAGTCACGTAAACGGGAAACGGTCGTTATCCTTTTTTTTCGATTTTTCATTTAAACACAAAATCGAAACCATTATCTGTTTTTTCATTTTGGTTTTGGAGACAAATAATGAAGAACAAAACAGTTTTTTTTTTTTTTCATTTTCTTATTTTTGGTTTTATATTGAAAAACAAATGAACGAATGATAGACGAATTTTCTACCAGCGTCAGATTTGATTTTAACGATAATGAAAGACGTGCTAACCCTCTAACCCGGGCGGACAAAATCAAACAGCTTCACTATCAAAGAAAAACAACATTTGAGGCTCTCTCCAGGCTGCTCGGCGCCCCCCGCTGAGCCGGAGCCTGGCCCCAGGTTCGTCTCCATCTGCACAGCCTCCGGAAGGAAACACACACACCGGGAGAAAACCTGATCTCGTCTGATCTCCGGAGCCGAGCAGAACCGGGTCTGGTCTGGATCTGGGCGGGACGGCGGCGACTCGAGTGCAAACTGTTGTTGTGTCCTCGGGCAAGACACTTCGCTCACCTGGCCTAGTGTGAGGCGTGCGAGTGTTGCTGATGATTATCGCAGAGACTTTGAAAACAAGCGAAGATCTAAAAGTTGAGTTCAGTGATGAGTTTATGAGATGCCGCTGGAGCCACAGCTGCCCTGGGACACACTGACAGAAGAGACGCTGCCAATCTGTGACATCGGGCCAGTTTTGAGCACAGATCTGTAATTAAAAACTAGAGATGCAGCACTTTTGCACCACATACGGACTGAACCGAGACTGAACCAGGACTGAACCAGAACTAAACCAGGACTAAACCAGGACTGAACCAGGACTGAACCAGGACTAAACTAACCAGGACCAGGACTAAACCCAGGACTAAACCAGGACCCACCACATGCATACTGTATTAATTCACAATAACGAGGCCATTAAACATTATGAGAAACAGCAGGAGAGAGTCTGGGATTAAAGAGCACAGCAGCAGGTTAAAGTCACAGTAATCTGGGTTATAAAGAAACAAATACACAGGAAAGAGGAGTACACAGAGTAACACCACTTTAAAGACGCGCTATTACACGTGTATGGAGTATTAACTGCTGTTATAATATATTTACATCCAGTGTTGGGAAGGTGACTTTAAAAATGTATTCCCCTACAGATTACAGATTACATACCCCAAAATGTAGTTTGTAACGTAATCCATTAAATTACTTAAAGTGAGTAACGTAATCTGAATACTTTGGATTACTTGATTTGCCGTATTAAAAATATGACTGATAGAAGTGGAGGAGACACGTCCACGCAGCATGGTTTAGTCCTGTTAAATCCTGTTTTAGTCATGGTTTAGACCTGGTTTTAGATCTGGTTTAGACCTGGTTTAAACCTGGTTTAGACCTGGTTTAGACCTGGTTTAGATCTAGTTTAGATCTAGTTTAGACCTGGTTTTAGTCCTGGTTTAGTCCTGGTTTTAGACCTGGTTTTAGATCTGTTTTAGACCTGGTTTAAACCTGGTTTAGACCTGGTTTAGACCTGGTTTAGATCTAGTTTAGATCTAGTTTAGACCCGGTTTAGATCTAGTTTAGATCTAGTTATAGACCTGGTTTTAGTCCTGGTTTTAGTCCTGGTTTAGTCCTGGTTTCAGATCTGTTTTAGATCTGTTTTGGACCTGTTTTAGAGCTGGTTTAGTCCTGGTTTAGACCTGTTCTAGTCCTGATTTAATCCTGGTTTAGTCCT